>NW_027262195.1:0-38712 GCF_902827115.2 Pseudochaenichthys georgianus | reverse complement strand
GCGCACAGAGCCTCACGCCGCAGACGGACCACGAAAGGGAGCGGGGTCCGCTCAGTGGAACGATAACAACGACACCTGGAGGAACAGAAGTTTACATCGTGGCGATATCGAGACCACTTTGAACTGAAACAAGACGAGTATCACGGGCGTACCTCGCGTCTCCAACCGCCAACACACTGTCGTCCAAAGGACTCCGTCTTTCCTGCTCTCTTTGTCGTTGAAATGATACGAAGTCCGTTATCCCGACTTCGACAAAGTGACTGTTTTATAAAAGGGTTATAAACAACAAACACACGCACACAGACACGCACACACACACACGCACACAGACACACACGCACACAGACACACACGCACACAGACACACACACACACACACACACACACACACACACACGTCTGGGCTACGAGGGAAGCAACAGCATAACGTTTCTCTCCTTGTTGGTGAAACTAGAGAGTTCCTCAGGGACTCCAACAATAGAGACTGAAGGGCGAGGAACCCCCGGCTGATCGAAGGCCTTCGAGAGTGTGTCCTAACAAGAGGACCAGAATGACCCAGCTCCGGACAGGAGAGTGTGTCCTAACAAGAGGACCAGAATGACCCAGCTCCGGACAGGAGAGTGTGTCCTAACAAGAGGACCAGAATGACCCAGCTCCGGACAGGAGAGTGTGTCCTAACAAGAGGACCAGAATGACCCAGCTCCGGACAGGAGAGTGTGTCCTAACAAGAGGACCAGAATGACCCAGCTCCGGACAGGAGAGTGTGTCCTAACAAGAGGACCAGAATGACCCAGCTCCGGACAGGAGAGTGTGTCCTAACAAGAGGACCAGAATGACCCAGCTCCGGACAGGAGAGTGTGTCCTAACAAGAGGACCAGAATGACCCAGCTCCGGACAGGAGAGTGTGTCCTAACAAGAGGACCAGAATGACCCAGCTCCGGACAGGAGAGTGTGTCCTAACAAGAGGACCAGAATGACCCAGCTCCGGACAGGAGAGTGTGTCCTAACAAGAGGACCAGAATGACCCAGCTCCGGACAGGAGAGTGTGTCCTAACAAGAGGACCAGAATGACCCAGCTCCGGACAGGAGAGTGTGTCCTAACAAGAGGACCAGAATGACCCAGCTCCGGACAGGAGAGTGTGTCCTAACAAGAGGACCAGAATGACCCAGCTCCGGACAGGAGAGTGTGTGGTGGGCCGGAGAGAGGGAGCATCCATCACACAGTTTGCTGAGTCTAGCTCTGGTCAGGTGTGATCTGCAGGACCTTCAACTGATCCGTGTCAGTCTGGCGCTGATGAGGTAGAGTTGACTCTGTCGAGGCCCCTGCCACCATTCATCTGAAAGCCCCAGCTGCTTCTCCCAGGTGCTCCTAGTCGCTAAAGGAGACGATAGTGCTGACGAGATTAACTTCCCCACGGCTGAAATGACTCCACGTGCTACAGGGGCAATAGAATCGTATCAACGAGAGAATCAGGTGGTTGAGGAGGAACATTGGGGAAGTGACAACGAGCAAAGTCTCGGATTTGAAAATATCTAAATAACAGAGAGTTTGGAAGGTCAAACTTAGTCTTGAGAATATCGAAGGAGACAAAAATGTTATCAACAAAAAGTAGTTTGAAGTAAACCAACCCTTCCACACAGAGAAGACCGGGTCGAGAGACGAAGGAAGAAAGATACGATTATTACAAATGGCATTAGCAGGGAAAGGGAAACCATTCTAAAGTGGCGTCGAACTTGCCTCCACATCTTTACCGTAGGTTGTACGATTGGCTTGGATACGCATTCAGCACGATATGATTTGAGGGGGGCACACATGAACGCCGATAAAGAGATGGAGCCACAAGTCTTCCATCCGGCACCAGTCTGTGACGGGGAGTCGTGCCAAGCGTGAATCCTTTAATAAAGTACAAGATCTGAGTACTTCTACTTTTAATCAAGTACAAGATCTGAGTACTTCTACTCAAGTACAAGATCTGAGTACTTCTACTCAAGTACAAGATCTGAGTACTTCTTTTACTCAAGTACAAGATCTGAGTACTTCTACTTTTACTCAAGTACAAGATCTGAGTACTTCTACTTTCACTAAAGTACAAGATCTGAGTACTTCTACTTTTAATCAAGTACAAGATCTGAGTACTTCTACTTTTACTCAAGTACACGATCTGAGTACTTCTACTTTTAATCAAGTACAAGATCTGAGTACTTCTTTAAATCAAGTACAAGATCTGAGTACTTCTACTTTTAATCAAGTACAAGATCTGAGTACTTCTACTTTTACTCAAGTACACGATCTGAGTACTTCTACTTTTAATCAAGTACAAGATCTGAGTACTTCTTTAAATCAAGTAAAAGATCTGAGTACTTCCACTTTTAATCAAGTACAAGATCTGAGTACTTCTACTTTTAATAAAGTACAAGATCTGAGTACTTCTACTTTTAATAAAGTACAAGATCTGAGTACTTCTACTTTTAATAAAGTACAAGATCTGAGTACTTCTACATTTAATCAAGTACAAGATCTGAGTACTTCTACTTTTAATAAAGTACAAGATCTGAGTACTTCTACTTTTAATAAAGTACAAGATCTGAGTACTTCTACTTTTAATCAAGTACAAGATCTGAGTACTTCTACTTTGACTCAAGAACAAGATCTGAGTACTTCTACTTTTAATAAAGTACAAGATCTGAGTACTTCTACTTTTAATACAAGATCTGAGTACTTCTACTTTTAATAAAGTACAAGATCAGAGTACTTCTACTTTTAATACAAGATCAGAGTACTTCTACTTTTAATACAAGATCAGAGTACTTCTACTTTTAATACAAGATCAGAGTACTTCTACTTTTAATACAAGATCAGAGTACTTCTACTTTTAATAAAGTACCAGATCTGAGTACTTCTACTTTTAATAAAGTACAAGATCTGAGTACTTCTACTTTTACTCAAGTACAAGATCCGAGTACTTCTACTTTTAATAAAGTACCAGATCTGAGTACTTCTACTTTTAATAAAGTACCAGATCTGAGTACTTCTACTTTTACTCAAGTACAAGATCCGAGTACTTCTACTTTTAATAAAGTACAAGATCCGAGTACTTCTACTTTTAATAAAGTACAAGATCTGAGTACTTCTACTTTTAATAAAGTACAAGATCTGAGTACTTCTACTTTTAATAAAGTACCAGATCTGAGTACTTCTACTTTTACTCAAGTACAAGATCCGAGTACTTCTACTTTTAATAAAGTACCAGATCTGAGTACTTCTACTTTTAATAAAGTACCAGATCTGAGTACTTCTACTTTTAATAAAGTACCAGATCTGAGTACTTCTACTTTTACTCAAGTACAAGATCCGAGTACTTCTACTTTTAATAAAGTACCAGATCTGAGTACTTCTACTTTTAATAAAGTACCAGATCTGAGTACTTCTACTTTTAATAAAGTACCAGATCTGAGTACTTCTACTTTTACTCAAGTACAAGATCCGAGTACTTCTACTTTTAATAAAGTACCAGATCTGAGTACTTCTACTTTTAATAAAGTACCAGATCTGAGTACTTCTACTTTTAATAAAGTACCAGATCTGAGTACTTCTACTTTTAATAAAGTACCAGATCTATACTTATAGAGGCTTTGCATAGACGTCCCGGGTGGCGCGGCGTCAGCCCAGGCCATACTGCAGTACCCAAACAGACACCGTAATACTCATGCCTGTTGGGTGAACCTCTGAGCTCTGGTTGGCTGCGGCAACAGAGCTGATCGAAACGGGGCCAGAGTCAGGTTACAGGCTGCCGGCGGTTACAGCACCCCGGGGTGAAGCAACGTGCACTTTCAAAGCGTCCACGGGAAACACGGCTCAATAGGACGCGAGGATCTCAAACCGTCCAACCACAACTGATCGTGGGGATCCTTCCACGGCAGGTACGTGTCGGGTTTTACATACAAACATTCAAAATCAACATACAGCCCACGAACTAAGACATGTATCTTAACAAGGACATGAGTCCTGGAGTCTGTCATCGATCGACATTTCAGATTGTGGAGTATCTCCAAAGCGAAGTCGTCCCTTGGCTCAGGTCGTCTTCATATCAGATTGTGGAGTATCTCCAAAGCGAAGTCGTCCCTTGGCTCAGGTCGTCTTCATATCAGATTGTGGAGTATCTCCAAAGCGAAGTCGTCCCTTGGCTCAGGTCGTCTTCATATCAGATTGTGGAGTATCTCCAAAGCGAAGTCGTCCCTTGGCTCAGGTCGTCTTCATATCAGATTGTGGAGTATCTCCAAAGCGAAGTCGTCCCTTGGCTCAGGTCGTCTTCCCACCAGTCTGTCGAGCCCCTGCAGCGCTTCGTTTACCTGTGAGTTAGAGAAATGTCTCCCCCTACTGGCCATTTGATTATATGAAACAGTGAAGGCTGTACAGTCCCTGGTACCTTTCAGAGGCTTTTGGTTTCCTCTATTATGTGTCATGTCCCAATGTCTCGACACCAGCATTTTAAATATATCTGAAGTCTGACTTGTCCTGTGAAAAGAGGTCACATGTGTATTAGTTAACAGTTCACCAGGATATAACTGGCACTTTCTGACAAAAGCCTCCTGACTGGGCGCCGTGTGTCAGATTGGGCCGCGAGAACATTCCAGCACCTTCCCCTGCTCCACATGCAGCTATAGACGTGCCAGAAGAAGGTCACCCATCGCACCGCTTGATCTCTCCAGCACGGCGTCTGATGCGTCTCCAGGACAGCCCGCACCGGCCTGGGAGCCACTGGGCAGAAGAGGACTGGGAGCCACTGGGCAGAGGAGGACTGGGAGCCACTGGGCAGAGGAGGACTGGGAGCCACTGGGCAGAGGAGGACTGGGAGCCACTGGGCAGAGGAGGACTGGGAGCCACTGGGAAGAAGAGGACTGGGAGCCACTGGGCAGAAGAGGACTGGGAGCCACTGGGCAGAAGAGGACTGGGAGCCACTGGGCAGAAGAGGACTGGGAGCCACTGGGCAGAAGAGGACTGGGAGCCACTGGGCAGAAGAGGACTGGGAGCCACTGGGCAGAAGAGGACTGGGAGCCACTGGGCAGAGGAGGACTGGGAGCCACTGGGCAGAAGAGGACTGGGAGCCACTGGGCAGAAGAGGACTGGGAGCCACTGGGCAGAAGAGGACTGGGAGCCACTGGGCAGAGGAGGACTGGGAGCCACTGGGCAGAGGAGGACTGGGAGCCACTGGGCAGAGGAGGACTGGGAGCCACTGGGCAGAAGAGGACTGGGAGCCACTGGGCAGAAGAGGACTGGGAGCCACTGGGCAGAAGAGGACTGGGAGCCACTGGGCAGAGGAGGACTGGGAGCCACTGGGCAGAGGAGGACTGGGAGCCACTGGGCAGAGGAGGACTGGGAGCCACTGGGAAGAAGAGGACTGGGAGCCACTGGGCAGAAGAGGACTGGGAGCCACTGGGCAGAAGAGGACTGGGAGCCACTGGGCAGAAGAGGACTGGGAGCCACTGGGCAGAAGAGGACTGGGAGCCACTGGGCAGAAGAGGACTGGGAGCCACTGGGCAGAAGAGGACTGGGAGCCACTGGGCAGAGGAGGACTGGGAGCCACTGGGCAGAAGAGGACTGGGAGCCACTGGGCAGAAGAGGACTGGGAGCCACTGGGCAGAAGAGGACTGGGAGCCACTGGGCAGAGGAGGACTGGGAGCCACTGGGCAGAGGAGGACTGGGAGCCACTGGGCAGAGGAGGACTGGGAGCCACTGGGCAGAAGAGGACTGGGAGCCACTGGGCAGAAGAGGACTGGGAGCCACTGGGCAGAAGAGGACTGGGAGCCACTGGGCAGAGGAGGACTGGGAGCCACTGGGCAGAAGAGGACTGGGAGCCACTGGGCAGAAGAGGACTGGGAGCCACTGGGCAGAAGAGGACTGGGAGCCACTGGGCAGAGGAGGACTGGGAGCCACTGGGCAGAGGAGGACTGGGAGCCACTGGGCAGAGGAGGACTGGGAGCCACTGGGCAGAGGAGGACTGGGAGCCACTGGGCAGAGGAGGACTGGGAGCCACTGGGCAGAGGAGGACTGGGAGCCACTGGGCAGAGGAGGACTGGGAGCCACTGGGCAGAGGAGGACTGGGAGCCACTGGGCAGAAGAGGACTGGGAGCCACTGGGCAGAAGAGGACTGGGAGCCACTGGGCAGAGGAGGACTGGTTGAACCGGAGACTGGCACTGGTTTGACCGGTGAAATGATTGACAACATGTCATTTGAAATTAATAATGTAACAACAGAAAATGTTAACTTAAAAGAAAAGCTTGTAATATATTACTAATGTATGTTTTACTTTCCAAAGATGTGGATGGGATCACATGATGATGTGTGAGACACTGTAATACCGTCGATTGAGCCGTTACATTCTGTTACACCCAATCACCCGTATCAGATTTAAAACATGATACGTTTGTTTTGTAATTATTATTACATTATTGTCAATGTTGTACTTGGTCAATGAGATGTCTTATAATCAGAGCCGTGATGTGGGGTTTGGTCGTGCAGGGGAAGGGAAGATCAATGTCTCTCAGGTTCTCTATCGTCGGATCGGACACGTCCCAAACTGCCTGCATGCGGTGTCAGACCCGCACTGCGCACTGGAATAGTACTGGTATATATTCAAGCTGGGTAAATACATTTTGAAAAAACAATTGAAGGGTAAAGTATTATATTTATTACAGGTTTCCAATGTCCCCAGTGAAACCAGCATGCTCCTTTGACTGTAAGCTGCAGAGGTCACCTCACAGAGACGTTGGGTCCACATTACAGTTCGTTCAACGCTAAAACACACGTTTTGAAAGCAGGGCTTATTTTCTCAAAACACATTCACAAAACCACAACGTGCAAAACACCTCATATATAATCACATACATACACACGGTCATTCAGATTGACAGTACTTCTGCTTCTTTTGAGAGGGGCATGCTGATGACATGTGGCACAATGCCAGCCTCCTTTGGGGGCAACTGTTATACCACACATCCAAAATGAAACCAGGTCGTTTCACGATGTGTGTGATCACATCCCATCACGGGACGCTTTTCCTCTCCACAACAAAGGCGCCACGTGGGTACCGGTGGTTGGGTATCGGTTGGCTGAGTCAGAGAGGCTCACACAGCAGGGTCTGGTGTCAGGGTCTGGTATCAGGGTCTGGTAGCAGGGTCTGGTATCAGGGTCTGGTATCAGGGTCTGGTATCAGGGTCTGGTAGCAGGGTCTGGTAGCAGGGTCTGGTAGCAGGGTCTGGTAGCAGGGTCTGGTAGCAGGGTCTGGTATCAGGGTCTGGTATCAGGGTCTGGTAGCAGGGTCTGGTATCAGGGTCTGGTAGCAGGGTCTGGTAGCAGGGTCTGGTATCAGGGTCTGGTAGCAGGGTCTGGTAGCAGGGTCTGGTAGCAGGGTCTGGTAGCAGGGTCTGGTAGCAGGGTCTGGTAGCAGGGTCTGGTATCAGGGTCTGGTAGCAGGGTCTGGTAGCAGGGTCTGGTAGCAGGGTCTGGTAGCAGGGTCTGGTATCAGGGTCTGGTATCAGGGTCTGGTATCAGGGTCTGGTAGCAGGGTCTGGTATCAGGGTCTGGTAGCAGGGTCTGGTATCAGGGTCTGGTATCAGGGTCTGGTAGCAGGGTCTGGTAGCAGGGTCTGGTATCAGGGTCTGGTATCAGGGTCTGGTATCAGGGTCTGGTATCAGGGTCTGGTATCAGGGTCTGGTAGCAGGGTCTGGTATCAGGGTCTGGTATCAGGGTCTGGTATCAGGGTCTGGTAGCAGGGTCTGGTATCAGGGTCTGGTATCAGGGTCTGGTAGCAGGGTCTGGTATCAGGGTCTGGTATCAGGGTCTGGTATCAGGGTCTGGTAGCAGGGTCTGGTAGCAGGGTCTGGTATCAGGGTCTGGTAGCAGGGTCTGGTATCAGGGTCTGGTAGCAGGGTCTGGTATCAGGGTCTGGTAGCAGGGTCTGGTAGCAGGGTCTGGTATCAGGGTCTGGTAGCAGGGTCTGGTAGCAGGGTCTGGTAGCAGGGTCTGGTATCAGGGTCTGGTAGCAGGGTCTGGTAGCAGGGTCTGGTATCAGGGTCTGGTATCAGGGTCTGGTATCAGGGTCTGGTAGCAGGGTCTGGTATCAGGGTCTGGTAGCAGGGTCTGGTATCAGGGTCTGGTATCAGGGTCTGGTAGCAGGGTCTGGTAGCAGGGTCTGGTATCAGGGTCTGGTAGCAGGGTCTGGTATCAGGGTCTGGTATCAGGGTCTGGTAGCAGGGTCTGGTATCAGGGTCTGGTATCAGGGTCTGGTAGCAGGGTCTGGTAGCAGGGTCTGGTATCAGGGTCTGGTAGCAGGGTCTGGTAGCAGGGTCTGGTAGCAGGGTCTGGTATCAGGGTCTGGTAGCAGGGTCTGGTATCAGGGTCTGGTAGCAGGGTCTGGTATCAGGGTCTGGTATCAGGGTCTGGTAGCAGGGTCTGGTATCAGGGTCTGGTATCAGGGTCTGGTAGCAGGGTCTGGTATCAGGGTCTGGTAGCAGGGTCTGGTAGCAGGGTCTGGTAGCAGGGTCTGGTATCAGGGTCTGGTAGCAGGGTCTGGTATCAGGGTCTGGTATCAGGGTCTGGTATCAGGGTCTGGTAGCAGGGTCTGGTATCAGGGTCTGGTATCAGGGTCTGGTATCAGGGTCTGGTAGCAGGGTCTGGTATCAGGGTCTGGTATCAGGGTCTGGTATCAGGGTCTGGTAGCAGGGTCTGGTATCAGGGTCTGGTATCAGGGTCTGGTATCAGGGTCTGGTAGCAGGGTCTGGTATCAGGGTCTGGTAGCAGGGTCTGGTAGCAGGGTCTGGTAGCAGGGTCTGGTATCAGGGTCTGGTATCAGGGTCTGGTATCAGGGTCTGGTATCAGGGTCTGGTATCAGGGTCTGGTAGCAGGGTCTGGTAGCAGGGTCTGGTAGCAGGGTCTGGTAGCAGGGTCTGGTATCAGGGTCTGGTAGCAGGGTCTGGTATCAGGGTCTGGTATCAGGGTCTGGTAGCAGGGTCTGGTATCAGGGTCTGGTATCAGGGTCTGGTATCAGGGTCTGGTAGCAGGGTCTGGTATCAGGGTCTGGTAGCAGGGTCTGGTACACACATGCAGCCAGCCGAGGAGGAGAGGCAGAAGGGCCTCACTGCCGTCCTCCTCCGGTCCTACATGGAAGTCCTGATTGCTAAGGGGGATCACCTGGGGGGGGGCTGCACCTGGGGACAATCAGAGGGAGAGAGGAAAACACACACACACACACACACACACACACACACACTACGGCACGTGACAGTGGGCTTGGAAAGTATTCAGGCCACTTCTTCCATACTTTATTGTGTTGTGAGACTTCATGTCTTGTGTTGTGCGTGTGCATGCACTATGAACTGCTGGACACTGTACAGGTGGGTGGAAGAAGAAGTTGATCTCTTTTCTTACAGAGTGGGACAGTGATATGGCATCCATCCTCCTCCTTCTGCACCTCCTGTCACCCCAGCCTGCGGGAAGGAAGAAGACCCAGAAGATCAGTGTAGCTCAGGCCATTGACCATCTGGTCGTATTTCACAAGGTATGTGGCAGGTTTGAGAATGCTAGATCTAGCCACCAGAACTACTACAGCGAGCTGTCACTGTGATAAAGTAGGACTGGGCAGTGCAAATATAAACTATTCCTAAAAACACACACATGCGCATAGTTAGCCATGTCAAATTAAAATGTTGCTTGCCTTGTCCTTCAGTCCTGTAGGAGTCTGGATGAGCACCCTCAGAGCCATATGGACACGAGCCAGCCATACCTCCTTGCTTCAGGGACCAGCAAGGAGGCTGTCGGCAACTTCTTCATTCTGATCGACGAGAAGCTCATCCCCTGTGAGGCTACCACTTCCTTAGCAGCAATTGATGAACTTTTTAAGCTTCACTTTGTCTCAGGCACTAGCTATGATCCAGCACTCAGAAGCATGTACACGTTGAGGCCACCAGTGAGAGCCCCAAGGTCAAGGAACTGAGAACTAAGTTTGTGAGTAATGTATAAGTGTTACATATGAGGTTATTGCTTGATACGCCTGGATCCTTAACTCGGCACCTTAAGCTTGTTCATGGCTTGTATCCAGGACAACATTTTAATTTGATATGCGCTCAGGGTGGCTGCTCGTTGCAGTTCAAACGTGTTTTAGGTTTTAAAAGACACCTGAGGAAATACCATGATAAGGATGGCAATAACCCTTCATCACCAGCTGTTATTCTCAGGGAAGACTCAGCAGGCCAGTGGGTCTGGATCTTCATCTCTAAAGATCAGGCGAAAGAAATGTGTGCGTCTATTACAGCCAAAGGGCAGCGGTGTTGCCTATAGTGTTATGTTGCCCGTTGTTGAAAGCATGGAAGAGTATGTTGATGAAGTTCACACAAGTCTGAAGGAACAAGTGTAGTGCCTCCTGATAATGCCTGTCGCATCGCAGTTGAGGAATGTACATAATTCTTTCACTGACTTCAACACAGACAGTAAATGGAGGACATATTTCAGTGACAAATGGGGGGTTGTCGAACCAGTCGAAGTGCACTTGGGTGTTCGATTCGAAGAGAAACAAAATCTCTGGAATATACGAACAGGTACCAGTCAACGACACTTTCATTTATGTACCCATCTTGAAGACCTTGGAGTTTATTTTCAAGAATGAGGAAGTATGTCAACACATTCATGACACCAGACACAGACGTGTATCAGGACTTTTCTGATGGACAGTATTATAAAATCATCCTTTGTATTCCAAGTACAGTAAAGCACTTCAAATTCAGGGTTATTACGACGATTTTGAAACGGCAAACCCATTAGGGTCTAAACAAGGCATTCATGAACTTGGATGTTTATATTTCACTCTTCGTAACTTGCCACCACGCCTGAATTCTTCTCTAATGAATATCCACCTCATTGTTTCACTCTCAGGACGGAAAGTATGGCATTGACAGAATACTGAGTCCATTGGTTGAGGACATAAAAGTACTGGAACAGGGAATGAAAGTGTTGTTTGCTGAGCAACCAATCGATGGTACCATTGCACAGATTACAGGTGACAATCGAGGCTTAGATGGCCTTCTTGGACATGTGGAATCTTTCAGTGCAAACCATTATTGTAGGGTGTGTCTCACTCAGGATGACCCGCGGGTGATTTTGCGCACAAACCTGTTAAATGAGGAACATTACAGTCATCTCATTCAGAACCAGGCGAAGGCCATTGTTATGGCCTCAACCGGAACAGCATACTCAATACCTTGACATACTTCAACATATGTGATAACTTTGTGTTTGACATAATGCATGACATCTTAGAAGGTGTAGCACAATATGAAGTCAAGCTGCTGTTTTTCTATTTAGGTGCCAATTTCATTTCTCGTGAGGGCATTCTCCAAAGAGGCTGTGCATTCAACTTTGGCTATTTGGGCAAAAAGACCCGTCCTCCAAGGATGAACCGTGAACAACCTGCCACTGTGTCTTTGGGGACATTCCGCTCATGGTGGTGATGCAGTCCCAGAGCAGACACTGGTATTTGCTGCTGTTGCTGTTGTTGCTGTTGTTGCTGCTGTTGCTGCTGTTGCTGTTGTTGCTGTTGTTGCTGCTGTTGTTGCTGCTGTTGCTGCTGTTGCTGTTGTTGCTGTTGTTGCTGTTGTTGCTGTTGTTGCTGCTGTTGTTGCTGTTGTTGCTGTTGTTGCTGTTGTTGCTGTTGTTGCTGTTGTTGCTGCTGTTGCTGCTGTTGCTGTTGTTGCTGTTGTTGCTGTTGTTGCTGCTGTTGCTGCTGTTGCTGTTGTTGCTGTTGTTGCTGTTGTTGCTGTTGTTGCTGCTGTTGCTGTTGTTGCTGTTGTTGCTGTTGTTGCTGTTGTTGCTGCTGTTGTTGCTGTTGTTGCTGTTGTTGCTGTTGTTGCTGTTGTTGCTGCTGTTGTTGCTGTTGTTGCTGTTGTTGCTGTTGCTGCTGTTGCTGTTGTTGCTGTTGTTGCTGTTGTTGCTGTTGTTGCTGCTGTTGTTGCTGTTGTTGCTGCTGTTGTTGCTGCTGTTGCTGCTGTTGCTGTTGTTGCTGTTGTTGCTGTTGTTGCTGTTGTTGCTGCTGTTGTTGCTGTTGTTGCTGTTGTTGCTGTTGTTGCTGCTGTTGCTGCTGTTGCTGTTGTTGCTGTTGTTGCTGCTGTTGCTGTTGTTGCTGTTGTTGCTGTTGTTGCTGCTGTTGCTGCTGTTGCTGTTGTTGCTGTTGTTGCTGTTGTTGCTGCTGTTGCTGCTGTTGCTGTTGTTGCTGTTGTTGCTGCTGTTGCTGTTGTTGCTGCTGTTGCTGTTGTTGCTGTTGTTGCTGTTGCTGTTGTTGCTGTTGTTGCTGCTGTTGCTGTTGTTGCTGTTGTTGCTGTTGTTGCTGTTGCATGTCATCAATATTTTATTTCCGCCCAGCATTTGAAACATCTTATAGCAGAGCAGCGTGGTTTATTCAAAGAGCTGTATCCTCTAAAGCATCTCATTCCAAAGCATCACTTTATGATCCACTACCCAGAATGCATTGGTCCGTTGGGACACGTGTGGACGGTGAGACATGGAGCCACACACAAGTTCTTTACGGCCAGCATAAAAAACTCTAAGAACATAACCAAATAGCCAGGAATCGCTCCCACAGGCGCAGAGTCTGGGCCCGGGCGGCAGAAACGCTGACTGATCTTGGAAATGGTGACATTATTTCAAAACATTTCCAGCTTGATCTGTCTAGTGACGTGAGTGTCACACCTTGGGTCCAAGGTGTTGAGCATCGCACCGTCCTGTTGTCTGCTGAGACTCGATGGACGAGATACCAGTGTTGGGCAGATTGTTTGTATTTTTCTGATGAGAGCTGAAATTCATTTTGTGGGGTTAGACATGGAAAGTTTATCTGTTGAGCATCTTCATGCCTTTAATGTTGTTAAGCAGAAGCTTTTCGGACCTCCACTGCCATGGAGGGTTATTTTTGTACATATACATTTTTGCTGTTGAACAATATTGAATGTTGGTTGAATTGCATATTGTGGGAATGTGTGCATTGTGAACATGTGTCAGTCTTAAGAGACATGCCACCATTCAAATAAAGCACTTGGCATATGTGCATTCAACACTATCAGTGTACATGTCTAACCCTTAAAGGTGAGAGGTATCACTACTGTAGTGCTACTCTACCCGGACAGGGTTGAATTGAAGATGCAGCCAGCACTGTTGTTGTTGTTGTTGTTGTTGTTGTTGTTGTTGTTGGTGTTGGTGTTCACATCTTACACTCTTAGTGTTGGTATAGTAACACTGTGATAGTGTTATATTCTCAACACTTTGCAAAGTGTTAATTTAACACTTTGCAAAGTGTTAATTTAACACTTTGCTGGTGGTTTCAATATAAACTCTTTCATAGTGTTAACATTAACTACATGGTGTTGGATTTTAGATTTCAAATGTGCTGTGTGTGCTCTTTCATTCCAGTAGAACCAGTAGAACCAGTAGAAACCAGTAGAACCAGTAGAACCAGTAGAACCAGTAGAACCAGTAGAAACCATCAGAAACCAGTAGAACCAGTAGAAACCAGTAGAACCAGTAGAAACCAGTAGAACCAGTAGAAACCAGTAGAACCAGTAGAAACCAGTAGAACCAGGAGGGGCAGGGAGGGGGCAGCGCCATACAGAGAGCTCTGGGAGGGGGCAGCGCCATACAGAGAGCTCTGGGAGGGGGCAGCGCCATACAGAGAGCTCTGGGAGGGGGCAGCGCCATACAGAGAGCTCTGGGAGGGGGGATTGCTAGTGAATTTCCCGACCGGCCCACTTCTTCCTCCAGACTGTTGACAACCATATTGTATAGATCAGGGGTCTCCAACCTTTCTCCACCTGAGAGCTACTTTGAAAAAATGAAAGTGGCCAAGAGCTACTTTCATCGCATCGCTTACATGTATTCACATAGCACTCATCAGTTGAATTAAGCTACTTTTGTGTGAAATCAATACCTAAAGCTTATCTAAAATCTTAACTTTACATCAAGGTCCAAGAAAACGACAATTTCTCACGTATTAATATGGACAACATAGTAAGTACATCACTGAAGATTCACATGTCCAAGAGCAGATTACAATGTGTTCACTTCTTCTTACGGCCCACAGAGTAAATACATCGCCTTAATCACCACCTTGCAAGCATCTTATGGCACGTGTGTAAAATAAGTGCATTCACTCTTTCACAGTCAGTGAGATGACTGGCGCTGCATGGAGTCCACCATACAGGGGTCTGCTGGACCCATTTAGGTTCACTCTAATAGAGTCATTTACATGTTCATCAGTCGGTCTTGTTCTGTATTTAGATTTCATTCATGTCAGAAAAGGCTGCTTCACAAAGGGAACTAGAGCCACATAAAGCAGACGTGTTCAGCGCTGCTTGGTGATGTTCTTATAGTTTTCTGGGTCCAAGGCTCCAGAAATGTTGTGAGTTTTGCTGAGACTTCAGCTGAACATGATTTTGGAGATTTATAACCTCCATCTCCATCTCCACAGGATTGACACTGAACAGTGCAGCCATCTTTTCTTCTTCTTCGTGTTGACATGAAATTATAATAAATGAATTGTATAGGTCTAGCCTCCCTATATCTGTGTGACATTTTTCCATCCTCAAAAACTAAAAACTAATACTTCTGCAGTCGAGCTGCAGCTTCTAGCCACGGCCTTCTGTTAAGAAAGGACACTGAATGTCCTGAATGAGGCATCACACACAGGACCTGAGTCTGAACACAGCAGACAACAGGAGTATTTACAACAGCATTATAAAAACTAAAATAGTGCATGTGGGTGCACGCTCACATTCTCTGTCTCACTGTTACATGAATCCCATGAATGTATGAGATTAAATTAGCTTCATTATATTTCAGTGATTAAGTGAATAATAAAGTTTCTATCGGGTCACTGTCAGCCTGTCACTCATTATTTTCAGGAGGGGGCGGGGCTTGGAGGAACGGAGAGGAGACGGTGATCGCGGAAGCTTTCCTCCTGCCTTCACAAACTGTCCACGCGTATGTATCAACTGAAAATAGCGAGAGGACATTCATACTCTGCAATCTAAGACTTGATTAAATCCACCAAAAACCTGACATTACGATAACGAGTGTTTTTCAAGAACACAAATCCCTCCCTGTGTCTCTGAGCCGCAGCGACGCGGCCTGATTCAGAGCGGGTCATTCTGCCGTTGGTTCTGGTGCTGCTGGAGAAAGCAGACTGCTCCGTGTGTGGTGTCGCTGTGCCGCTGTCACGTCTGTTCCTTGATCTCTGCGTCACGGACCAATTTTATATTCGTGTGACAGAAAGAATTCTAAAATAAAAAAACTGTATTGTCCGGCCGTGGCCGAAAAATCAAGAAGCAGCGTTACTACGCTATAATCAATAATCGAGCGGCGAGCTACTGAAAAGCTGCCCGCGAGCTACCGGTAGCTCGCGATCGACGTGTTGGAGACCCCTGGTATAGATATTCGTATATCACGGCCTGAAGTGAGCTATTGCATTTATAAAACGGTTACCACGTGTGGCTGGCAATGTGAAAGAAAAATACACACTCAATTTAAATAGTTTTTATTATTAAATAATGATGTTCAAAATAAAATAGTCCCTCCGTTGCCTTCTGCACAAAACATAGTGCGAGGTGGTTGCTATGCAACAACAATAACAGCTAGAGAACATAATAGACAGCATTGTCGTCGTTTAGGTGCTTTTTTTTCTGGAGATAGGCGCTTCTCAATCCACAGCAAGGCCACCCCGGAGGTCGAAGTTCACCTTAAATGTTTCCATTTTAAGCTTTGTTAGTTAGTTAGTTTCGTGACGGACCTAATGTAACAGTATTAACCATATCATACCACGGTTCTCAGACGCGGAGGGATACTGACTTGTGAAAAGTAACTACAATTATACCCGGGATATACGCTCATTATATCACGACTAAGAAACGTCAGATTGCTTGATTTGAATTGTCCGTTTTATAAACATGTACTAACTGTGCTTACCCCCGTGCAGGTGAAGAGATGTCGGTGAGAAGACAGTTTCAGTCCGGAGGGAAAAACAGAACATGAAGAAGGTGGAGAGAGGATCACTCGAAGGTGGGGTGTTGTATGAGTCAAATTGCCATTAAAACATCAGCTGCCACTCAGGACATGAGGAAGGAGGTCTCTGCATCAGGCTGATGGAGACGCAGACCCAGCATTCTTTATTTAACATTCATTCAAGTCTGTGATGCCTTTGATCTGCTGATGCACAGGAGGAAGAGACTCTGTCCGTGGATTGGCTTACAGAACGGTTACAGTTTGCAGCCTAAAAAACATGGAGCATTTTTTCCCTTTTATGTCAATTTGCACATTTCATGCAAATTGACCACCCTGTCACCATGACGATGACTCCTAACAGCAGTGGTGGGCCGTCAGGGCCAGCAAGGCCTTCTCTGCTGGCCTAAACATCAGAATATACATTTTGATATATTTTTTCCACAAATATGTATTAAATTATTCCCCATAGTCTATTCTTTTCATTTCAGAGCTTTCCTCTTGGTTGCGCTGCTTCCAGCCTCAGAACAAGATTTGGAGGGCTGGCCTTTATGTTAGAGCTTTTATCCAATCATACTTCAGCCATAATGTGTCCAGGGTCCAAGAGATCTGCCCTCAGGCCTTCAGCATCAACAGAGCGGGCGCCTGTAGCTTAAAGCGAACGGAAACAAAACTGTGGCGTTAACCAATCAGATTTTGAGTTGGCGACAACGGGCCAGCTAGCAGGCGTGCGATGACGTCAGCACGTGCACGTCTTTTGATTGGATACGCACTATTGAGAGGCAGAGCTATGTAGAGCTAGCAAACTGAACTTGAATGAGGCAATGAGCTAATTTGTGTAGATTTCTACAAGCTGTTTTTTTTCAACCCACAATGGCTGAAGGAGGAGAAGAGATCGATTTGGTCGCAGATATCATTACAACGCCATTTTCAAGACGAACTTTTCAAGAAAAGCTACACATTGTGAGAAGAGAACGGCCAACCCCGACGCTAGCGAGCCCATCACAGCGGGGAAAGGTTTGTCCGCCACTTTCAAATCACTAACTACGAGCGGTACCCCTGGCTCGCGGCCTCCGAGAGGCGCTGCACATGCTACTGCTGCGAATGGGCTATTTGCAAATGATCGATTTGGTGTTTGGAGCCACACTGGATTTGCAAACTTGAGTCGTCTAACCAAGGCAGCAAGGAGACACCACCAAGGCAGCAAGGAGACACCACCAAGGCAGCAAGGAGACACCAAAGCACGGCTGGGCACTTACAAGCAATGGTGCTTTTGAAAACCTTTGGAGTGGATCTACAGCTCAACGAACAAGTGCGCCGGGAAACGAGCTCCACAACGAAAGGGTGAACAACAATTAGCGTTTCTTTTCTTTTCAGTGAATAGTTTGTGTCTTTATCGTCACGTGTCTTAAATGAAACTGCTTCGGTGCGACACTGCGCTGTTCAGTGAACACACTTGTTAAAGCTCACATACTTTTGGAGGACTTAGTAAAACTTTGTAGACGAATGCCTTAAAAGCCCCTTTTATTTTTAAGTGTTGACAGTCTCCAAGCGATCTTAAAGCTGGTAGTTGAACACTCTTAATTGTAAATGCGGATATATTGATTATAAACGCTTCGGGATATTAATATAACTCTGTTGTACTTGACTATGTTAAGGTGATGCAACGCCCGGTTATACTGCGTTTGTCTGTTTCAGCCTCGCCCCTTAACTCCTAGCAGTCATCGTCATGGTGACGCTCAGCCTCTCCCCTTAACTCCTAGCAGTCATCGTCATGGTGACGCTCAGCCTCTCCCCTTAACTCCTAGCAGTCATCGTCATGGTGACGCTCAGCCTCTCCCCTTAACTCCTAGCAGTCATCGTCATGGTGACGCTCAGCCTCTCCCCTTAACTCCTAGCAGTCATCGTCATGGTGACGCTCAGTCTCTCCCCTTAACTCCTAGCAGTCATCGTCATGGTGACGCTCAGCCTCTCCCCTTAACTCCTAGCAGTCATCGTCATGGTGACGCTCAGCCTCTCCCCTTAACTCCTAGCAGTCATCGTCATGGTGACGCTCAGCCTCTCCCCTTAACTCCTAGCAGTCATCGTCATGGTGACGCTCAGCCTCTCCCCTTAACTCCTAGCAGTCATCGTCATGGTGACGCTCAGCCTCTCCCCTTAACTCCTAACAGTCATCGTCATGGTGACGCTCAGCCTCTCCCCTTAACTCCTAGCAGTCATCGTCATGGTGACGCTCAGCCTCTCCCCTTAACTCCTAACAGTCATCGTCATGGTGACGCTCAGCCCCAGAGCGGAGCAAGGCAATGAAACTTAAAATAAGAAGCAGCATGTTATGGCGCGCTCTGCACGGGGCCCCTTGAGGGGTTTCAGTAAATCAAAGGGTGTCATGTTGCTGTGGACCTTCTTCATACCTTGAACATGCCGTTTAATACTTTTAAATAGCCTTAACTTTTGCTAAATTGATTTATCAACTTTTAATACTTTTTAAGACCCAGCGGACACCCTGGAGAGAGAGAGACAGAGGGAGGAGAGGCAGACAGAGGGAGGAGAGAGAGGGAGACAGAGGGAGGAGAGAGAGGCAGAGAGGGAGGGAGAGAGGCAGGGAGAGGGAGGAGAGGCAGAGGGAGAGAGAGAGGCAGAGGGAGAGAGGAGAGGCAGAGGGAGAGAGAGAGACAGACAGAGAGGGAGGGAGGAGAGAGAGGCAGAGAGAGAGGGAGAGAGGCAGAGAGAGAGGGAGAGAGAGAGAGGGAGACTTGGCAGTGAGGAGTCTGAACTGGTGAGGAAGGAGACGGACACGGAGATGGATCTGAAAGTCTTTATTGTCAGAAAGCGGCAGCAGCTACAGACGGCGCCCGCGACGACCTCCCTTCCTCCGGGTGGAGTCCGAGGGGATGGGAGTCACATCCTCTGAAGACAGAGAGAGCAGGGTCAGGCAACACGGAGTGAGAGAGACTCAGGCAGAGAGACAGTGTGTGCCAGACAGTGTGTGTGTGTGTCTCACCGATGCGTCCGATCTTCATGCCGGACCGAGCCAGCGCTCTGAGAGCAGACTGCGCTCCGGGGCCGGGGGTCTTTGTTCTGAGGAGAGAGAGAGAGGTTAGCTCCGTGCTAACGGACAGCAGGGACCCTCAGAGACACAGCTGCTGATGCGGTGTGTACCTGTTGCCCCCAGTTGCCCCAGTGTAATATGCAGTGTGTACCTGTTGCCCCCAGTGTAATATGCAGTGTGTACCTGTTGCCCCAGTGTAATATGCAGTGTGTACCTGTTGCCCCAGTGTAATATGCAGTGTGTACCTGTTGCCCCCAGTGTAATATGCAGTGTGTACCTGTTGCCCCCAGTAGCCCCAATGTAATATGCAGTGTGTACCTGTTGCCCCCAGTAGCCCCAGTGTAATATGCAGTGTGTACCTGTTGCCCCCAGTAGCCCCAGTGTAATATGCAGTGTGTACCTGTTGCCCCCAGTAGCCCCAGTGTAATATGCAGTGTGTACCTGTTGCCCCCAGTAGCCCCAGTGTAATATGCGGTGTGTACCTGTTGCCCCCAGTAGCCCCAGTGTAATATGCAGTGTGTACCTGTTGCCCCCAGTGTAATATGCGGTGTGTACCTGTTGCCCCAGTGTAATATGCGGTGTGTACCTGTTGCCCCCAGTAGCCCCAGTGTAATATGCAGTGTGTACCTGTTGCCCCCAGTGTAATATGCAGTGTGTACCTGTTGCCCCAGTGTAATATGCGGTGTGTACCTGTTGCCCCAGTGTAATATGCGGTGTGTACCTGTTGCCCCCAGTAGCCCCAGTGTAATATGCAGTGTGTACCTGTTGCCCCAGTGTAATATGCGGTGTGTACCTGTTGCCCCCAGTAGCCCCAGTGTAATATGCAGTGTGTACCTGTTGCCCCAGTGTAATATGCGGTGTGTACCTGTTGCCCCCAGTAGCCCCAGTGTAATATGCAGTGTGTACCTGTTGCCCCCAGTGTAATATGCAGTGTGTACCTGTTGCCCCAGTGTAATATGCGGTGTGTACCTGTTGCCCCCAGTAGCCCCAGTGTAATATGCAGTGTGTACCTGTTGCCCCCAGTAGCCCCAGTGTAATATGCAGTGTGTACCTGTTGCCCCCTGTGTAATATGCAGTGTGTACCTGTTGCCCCCAGTTGCCCCAGTGTAATATGCAGTGTGTACCTGTTGCCCCCAGTAGCCCCAGTGTAATATGCAGTGTGTACCTGTTGCCCCCTGTGTAATATGCAGTGTGTACCTGTTGCCCCCAGTGTAATATGCAGTGTGTACCTGTTGCCCCCAGTGTAATATGCGGTGTGTACCTGTTGCCCCCAGTAGCCCCAGTGTAATATGCAGTGTGTACCTGTTGCCCCCAGTTGCCCCAGTGTAATATGCAGTGTGTACCTGTTGCCCCCAGTTGCCCCAGTGTAATATGCAGTGTGTACCTGTTGCCCCCAGTGTAATATGCAGTGTGTACCTGTTGCCCCAGTGTAATATGCAGTGTGTACCTGTTGCCCCCAGTGTAATATGCAGTGTGTACCTGTTGCCCCCAGTGTAATATGCAGTGTGTACCTGTTGCCCCCAGTGTAATATGCAGTGTGTACCTGTTGCCCCCAGTAGCCCCAGTGTAATATGCAGTGTGTACCTGTTGCCCCCAGTAGCCCCAGTGTAATATGCAGTGTGTACCTGTTGCCCCCAGTAGCCCCAGTGTAATATGCAGTGTGTACCTGTTGCCCCCAGTAGCCCCAGTGTAATATGCGGTGTGTACCTGTTGCCCCCAGTAGCCCCAGTGTAATATGCAGTGTGTACCTGTTGCCCCCAGTGTAATATGCGGTGTGTACCTGTTGCCCCAGTGTAATATGCGGTGTGTACCTGTTGCCCCCAGTAGCCCCAGTGTAATATGCAGTGTGTACCTGTTGCCCCCAGTGTAATATGCAGTGTGTACCTGTTGCCCCAGTGTAATATGCGGTGTGTACCTGTTGCCCCAGTGTAATATGCGGTGTGTACCTGTTGCCCCCAGTAGCCCCAGTGTAATATGCAGTGTGTACCTGTTGCCCCAGTGTAATATGCGGTGTGTACCTGTTGCCCCCAGTAGCCCCAGTGTAATATGCAGTGTGTACCTGTTGCCCCCAGTGTAATATGCGGTGTGTACCTGTTGCCCCAGTGTAATATGCGGTGTGTACCTGTTGCCCCCAGTAGCCCCAGTGTAATATGCAGTGTGTACCTGTTGCCCCCAGTGTAATATGCAGTGTGTACCTGTTGCCCCAGTGTAATATGCGGTGTGTACCTGTTGCCCCCAGTAGCCCCAGTGTAATATGCAGTGTGTACCTGTTGCCCCCAGTAGCCCCAGTGTAATATGCAGTGTGTACCTGTTGCCCCCTGTGTAATATGCAGTGTGTACCTGTTGCCCCCAGTTGCCCCAGTGTAATATGCAGTGTGTACCTGTTGCCCCCAGTAGCCCCAGTGTAATATGCAGTGTGTACCTGTTGCCCCCTGTGTAATATGCAGTGTGTACCTGTTGCCCCCAGTGTAATATGCAGTGTGTACCTGTTGCCCCCAGTGTAATATGCGGTGTGTACCTGTTGCCCCCAGTAGCCCCAGTGTAATATGCAGTGTGTACCTGTTGCCCCCAGTTGCCCCAGTGTAATATGCAGTGTGTACCTGTTGCCCCCAGTTGCCCCAGTGTAATATGCAGTGTGTACCTGTTGCCCCCTGTGTAATATGCAGTGTGTACCTGTTGCCCCCAGTGTAATATGCAGTGTGTACCTGTTGCCCCAGTGTAATATGCAGTGTGTACCTGTTGCCCCCAGTAGCCCCAGTGTAATATGCGGTGTGTACCTGTTGCCCCCAGTAGCCCCAGTGTAATATGCAGTGTGTACCTGTTGCCCCCAGTTGCCCCAGTGTAATATGCAGTGTGTACCTGTTGCCCCCAGTAGCCCCAGTGTAATATGCAGTGTGTACCTGTTGCCCCCAGTTGCCCCAGTGTAATATGCAGTGTGTACCTGTTGCCCCCAGTAGCCCCAGTGTAATATGCAGTGTGTACCTGTTGCCCCCAGTAGCCCCAGTGTAATATGCGGTGTGTACCTGTTGCCCCCAGTAGCCCCAGTGTAATATGCAGTGTGTACCTGTTGCCCCCAGTAGCCCCAGTGTAATATGCAGTGTGTACCTGTTGCCCCCAGTAGCCCCAGTGTAATATGCAGTGTGTACCTGTTGCCCCCAGTAGCCCCAGTGTAATATGCGGTGTGTACCTGTTGCCCCCAGTAGCCCCAGTGTAATATGCAGTGTGTACCTGTTGCCCCCAGTAGCCCCAGTGTAATATGCGGTGTGTACCTGTTGCCCCCAGTAGCCCCAGTGTAATATGCAGTGTGTACCTGTTGCCCCCAGTTGCCCCAGTGTAATATGCAGTGTGTACCTGTTGCCCCCAGTAGCCCCAGTGTAATATGCAGTGTGTACCTGTTGCCCCCAGTAGCCCCAGTGTAATATGCGGTGTGTACCTGTTGCCCCCAGTAGCCCCAGTGTAATATGCGGTGTGTACCTGTTGCCCCCAGTTGCCCTCAGCTTAATATGCAGCGCCGTGATGCCCAGCTCTTTGCAGCGCTGAGCCACATCCTGAGCGGCCAGCATGGCGGCGTACGGAGAGGACTCGTCTCTGTCAGCTTTCACCTTCATCCCACCGGTCACACGGCAGATTGTCTCCCTGCAGCCAATCAGAGCACAGGGGAGAGTCAGAGGACCAATCAGAGCACAGGGTGAGAGTCAGGGGACCAATCAGAGCACAGGGTGAGAGTCAGAGACCAATCAGAGCACAGAGTGAGAGTCAGAGACCAATCAGAGCACAGAGTGAGAGTCAGAGGACCAATCAGAGCACAGGGTGAGAGTCAGAGGACCAATCAGAGCACAGGGTGAGAGTCAGAGGACCAATCAGAGCACAGGGTGAAACAGACCACAGATATAATATAACGATACGTACTTTCCGGAGAGGTCGGTGACGTGTACGAAGGTGTCGTTGAAGGAGGCGAAGATGTGGCAGACCCCGAACACGTTCTCTCCTTCAGCGACCTGAGGGCCGAGGCTGATCACCTGCTCCTCCTTCTTCTCCTTGCCTTTACGTGGAGCCATGTTCTGCAGGACACACACACACACACCTTTAGACACGGCACCTCTGAGGCGCTGAGTGGCACTCCCCACACACGAGCTGCAGTGGGGTTTGAACCCGTGACCCCCTGATCAGTACACCATCACCTGTACATACATCACTGCACTCCTATTGGCTAGCGCTCAAAAGCACCTCTGAGTTAAAGTCCATACAACCTGTGCAGGCAACACTTCCTATACACCGAGTCAGCTGTGCAGGTACTTCCTGTCTGAGAGCAGGTCAAGTGTAAATATAATAACTTCTAACTCTAAGCTCAGCACCAACAGTCTTCAAAGTCTCATTTCAAAATAAAAGCCCCGGACACACCAACCCTGCCAGATATGCAGTTACTTCAAAATAAAAGCTCATATAAACATTCACTTTAAACTGTCTTAATGGCTCATTTCACAATAAGAGACACTAACCCTACAGATAGCAGTTCCTTCAAAATAAAAGCTCATAGAAACACTAGAAGACGCTTCACAGGGAACTCTACATTAATATTAGTACTCATCCAGTCAGTGATGAGTGCTGGTGTCTGCCCCCCCACTCACCCGAGGGTCAGTCTGTCTGTACTCAGATTCAATAAGAACCACAGCTATGTCCGGTAATGGAAGCAGGCGTGCTGACCGCTCACATGGTGGTCAACCTGCAGCTAAGCTAACACATGCTAACAACCTTCTGATTAAAAACACTGACTATGAAACAGTGTGACGTCACAATGTTACCACATTCTAAGCACTCTTTATATTAAAAACGGTTAAACGGAGCACACGATGCTACTGTTAGCATGTTAGCTCCAGCCTCACCTGCGCTGTTCCACCTGCTTCCTCTCTGTAAAGACTCTGCACGCGCCTCTAAAGACACGAAAAGCCTCTTGTTGGTCTTTGCCGTGTTATTTATTAAACATTAAACTCAGTAAACGGGTTTCTTGCCGCGGCTCGGGCACAAAATGGCGCTGAGTCTCTTCGGCTCACGTCTCTCAGAAAGTCGGAGATAAAAACGGATAAAAAGAGACTCCGAGTTTAACTCAGAAACACAATTCCCCCACAAACACAGTGCAGCACGGGGCCAGGTGAGGCTGCGGCAGGCAGGAGCGCGGATGGTTACCTAGACAGCAGATATTACTCGGATTAAAGCAGACAGAACTCACCGCTGTATGTCTCTTTGGGAGCAGAAACAAGAAAGGAAAGAACTTCCGCTTCCGGTGCCCAAGATGAGGCCTCGCAGCGCGGGAAAGAGAGGCTGCCCCCACGTGGTCTCCCCCAGAAATACATCGAGTTTATTCAATAAAGTGCTTATATTCATATATATTTCATGTATTATATAAGATTTATTCATGTATTAATTATGGTTGTGTTGTATTAATAAGTTATAGGATTTATGTAGATAAACTTTTATAGTACATTGTAACTGATGAAGAGAGGCTGCCCCATGTGGTCTCCGCCGGAAGTACACCTGTTGTTGTTATACATGTATATAGATTTAATAAAGTGTTTATATATCATTCACTGTTCATATCTTACCTCTATTATATAATATAGGGTGTATTAATGTGTTATATTATTATATGACATGTATAATATATAAGACAACTGATGGAGAGGCTGCCCCCTAGTGGTCTCTGTTGTAACTGATGGAGAGGCTGCCCCCTAGTGGTCTCTGTTGTAACTGATGGAGAGGCTGCCCCCTAGTGGTCTCTGTTGTAACTGATGGAGAGGCTGCCCCCTAATGGTCTCTGTTGTAACTGATGGAGAGGCTGCCCCCTAGTGGTCTCTGTTGTAACTGATGGAGAGGCTGCCCGCTAGTGGTCTCTGTTGTAACTGATGGAGAGGCTGCCCCCTAGTGGTCTCTGTTGTAACTGATGGAGAGGCTGCCCCCTAGTGGTCTCTGTTGTAACTGATGGAGAGGCTGCCCCCTAGTGGTCTCTGTTATAACTGATGGAGAGGCTGCCCCCTAGTGGTCTCTGTTGTAACTGATGGAGAGGCTGCCCCCTAGTGGTCTCTGTTGTAACTGATGGAGAGGCTGCCCCCTAGTGGTCTCTGTTGTAACTGATGGAGAGGCTGCCCGCTAGTGGTCTCTGTTGTAACTGATGGAGAGGCTGCCCCCTAGTGGTCTCTGTTGTAACTGATGGAGAGGCTGCCCCCTAGTGGTCTCTGTTGTAACTGATGGAGAGGCTGCCCCCTAGTGGTCTCTGTTATAACTGATGGAGAGGCTGCCCCCTAATGGTCTCTGTTGTAACTGATGGAGAGGCTGCCCCCTAGTGGTCTCTGTTGTAACTGATGGAGAGGCTGCCCCCTAGTGGTCTCTGTTGTAACTGATGGAGAGGCTGCCCCCTAGTGGTCTCTGTTGTAACTGATGGAGAGGCTGCCCCCTAGTGGTCTCTGTTGTAACTGATGGAGAGGCTGCCCCCTAGTGGTCTCTGTTGTAACTGATGGAGAGGCTGCCCCCTAGTGGTCTCTGTTGTAACTGATGGAGAGGCTGCCCCCTAATGGTCTCTGTTGTAACTGATGGAGAGGCTGCCCCCTAGTGGTCTCTGTTGTAACTGATAGAGAGGCTGCCCCCTAGTGGTCTCTGTTGTAACTGATGGAGAGGCTGCCCCCTAGTGGTCTCTGTTGTAACTGATGGAGAGGCTGCCTCCTAGTGGTCTCTGTTGTAACTGATGGAGAGGCTGCCCCCTAATGGTCTCTGTTGTAACTGATGGAGAGGCTGCCCCCTAGTGGTCTCTGTTGTAACTGATAGAGAGGCTGCCCCCTAGTGGTCTCTGTTGTAACTGATGGAGAGGCTGCCCCCTAGTGGTCTCTGTTGTAACTGATGGAGAGGCTGCCCCTAATGGTCTCTGTTGTAACTGATGGAGGCTGCCCCCTAGTGGTCTCTGTTATAACTGATGGAGAGGCTGCCCCCTAGTGGTCTCTGTTGTAACTGATAGAGAGGCTGCCCCCTAGTGGTCTCTGTTGTAACTGATAGAGAGGCTGCCCCCTAGTGGTCTTTTATTTTTCATTTCCTAACACATTTATTTTCCTCTCATATGAACAGTGCTGATCATTGAGACAGCATGGCGTCCAGAGTCTTATCCCGTGTTCCCTCTTCCTCTGAGGGGACAGCACGGAGGGGACAGCACTGAGGGGACAGCACGGAGGGGACAGCACGGAGGGGACAGCACAGAGGGGGGGCATGAAGAAAGACCTGCACCAGCTCCATCCACGCTGGCCTTGCTGTTGTCACTGGCTCAGTGTCATTTCATTTGACCAAATGTCTTTACATATACATGTAATAGATTTTATTATTATCCACCTTTTGGTTTTATGTCCTTTTTATTTAAAACGTTCTTTGAGACTTCATCTTCTGGTTCAAATTTCAATAAATGTAATTTGTATAATCACTCTTTTGTCTTTATTCTACATGGAAATGTTAGAGATTCCATTCAAATCTGTTGATTATTCAGATCTTCCTCAGGAATAGTATGTAGAGTTGTTAACGCTAAACGTAGATCATTTTCTCACAGGATGTAGAACGAGACAACACCGGATTTATCCATTGTGCATGAATGCTTCAGCTCTTCAGACCAACATCGTGAGATGTGAGCATGCTCCTAATTGAGGCTGCCCCCTAGTGGTCTCTGTTGTAACTGATAGAGAGGCTGCCCCCTAGTGGTCTCTGTTGTAACTGATGGAGAGGCTGCCCCCTAGTGGTCTCTGTTGTAACTGATGGAGAGGCTGCCCCCTAGTGGTCTCTGTTGTAACTGATGGAGAGGCTGCCCCCTAGTGGTCTCTGTTGTAACTGATGGAGAGGCTGCCCCCTAGTGGTCTCTGTTGTAACTGATGGAGAGGCTGCCCCCTAGTGGTCTCTGTTGTAACTGATGGAGAGGCTGCCCCCTAGTGGTCTCTGTTGTAACTGATGGAGAGGCTGCCCCCTAATGGTCTCTGTTGTAACTGATGGAGAGGCTGCCCCCTAGTGGTCTCTGTTGTAACTGATAGAGAGGCTGCCCCCTAGTGGTCTCTGTTGTAACTGATGGAGAGGCTGCCCCCTAGTGGTCTCTGTTGTAACTGATGGAGAGGCTGCCTCCTAGTGGTCTCTGTTGTAACTGATGGAGAGGCTGCCCCCTAATGGTCTCTGTTGTAACTGATGGAGAGGCTGCCCCCTAGTGGTCTCTGTTGTAACTGATAGAGAGGCTGCCCCCTAGTGGTCTCTGTTGTAACTGATGGAGAGGCTGCCCCCTAGTGGTCTCTGTTGTAACTGATGGAGAGGCTGCCCCTAATGGTCTCTGTTGTAACTGATGGAGGCTGCCCCCTAGTGGTCTCTGTTATAACTGATGGAGAGGCTGCCCCCTAGTGGTCTCTGTTGTAACTGATAGAGAGGCTGCCCCCTAGTGGTCTCTGTTGTAACTGATAGAGAGGCTGCCCCCTAGTGGTCTTTTATTTTTCATTTCCTAACACATTTATTTTCCTCTCATATGAACAGTGCTGATCATTGAGACAGCATGGCGTCCAGAGTCTTATCCCGTGTTCCCTCTTCCTCTGAGGGGACAGCACGGAGGGGACAGCACTGAGGGGACAGCACGGAGGGGACAGCACGGAGGGGACAGCACAGAGGGGGGGCATGAAGAAAGACCTGCACCAGCTCCATCCACGCTGGCCTTGCTGTTGTCACTGGCTCAGTGTCATTTCATTTGACCAAATGTCTTTACATATACATGTAATAGATTTTATTATTATCCACCTTTTGGTTTTATGTCCTTTTTATTTAAAACGTTCTTTGAGACTTCATCTTCTGGTTCAAATTTCAATAAATGTAATTTGTATAATCACTCTTTTGTCTTTATTCTACATGGAAATGTTAGAGATTCCATTCAAATCTGTTGATTATTCAGATCTTCCTCAGGAATAGTATGTAGAGTTGTTAACGCTAAACGTAGATCATTTTCTCACAGGATGTAGAACGAGACAACACCGGATTTATCCATTGTGCATGAATGCTTCAGCTCTTCAGACCAACATCGTGAGATGTGAGCATGCTCCTAATTGAGGCTGCCCCCTAGTGGTCTCTGTTGTAACTGATAGAGAGGCTGCCCCCTAGTGGTCTCTGTTGTAACTGATGGAGAGGCTGCCCCCTAGTGGTCTCTGTTGTAACTGATGGAGAGGCTGCCCCCTAGTGGTCTCTGTTGTAACTGATGGAGAGGCTGCCCCCTAGTGGTCTCTGTTGTAACTGAGAGAGAGGCTGCCCCCTAGTGGTCTCTGTTGTAACTGATGGAGAGGCTGCCCCCTAGTGGTCTCTGTTGTAACTGAGAGAGAGGCTGCCCCCTAGTGGTCTCTGTTGTAACTGATGGAGAGGCTGCCCCCTAGTGGTCTCTGTTGTAACTGATGGAGAGGCTGCCCCCTAGTGGTCTCTGTTGTAACTGATGGAGAGGCTGCCCCCTAGTGGTCTCTGTTGTAACTGATAGAGAGGCTGCCCCCTAGTGGTCTCTGTTGTAACTGATGGAGAGGCTGCCCCCTAGTGGTCTCTGTTGTAACTGATGGAGAGGCTGCCCCCTAGTGGTCTCTGTTGTAACTGAGAGAGAGGCTGCCCCCTAGTGGTCTCTGTTGTAACTGATGGAGAGGCTGCCCCCTAGTGGTCTCTGTTGTAACTGATGGAGAGGCTGCCCCCTAGTGGTCTCTGTTGTAACTGATGGAGAGGCTGCCCCCTAGTGGTCTCTGTTGTAACTGATGGAGAGGCTGCCCCCTAGTGGTCTCTGTTGTAACTGATGGAGAGGCTGCCCCCTAGTGGTCTCTGTTGTAACTGATGGAGAGGCTGCCCCCTAGTGGTCTCTGTTGTAACTGATGGAGAGGCTGCCCCCTAGTGGTCTCTGTTGTAACTGATGGAGAGGCTGCCCCCTAGTGGTCTCTGTTGTAACTGATAGAGAGGCTGCCCCCTAGTGGTCTCTGTTGTAACTGATGGAGAGGCTGCCCCCTAGTGGTCTCTGTTGTAACTGATGGAGAGGCTGCCCCCTAGTGGTCTCTGTTGTAACTGATGGAGAGGCTGCCCCCTAGTGGTCTCTGTTGTAACTGAGAGAGAGGCTGCCCCCTAGTGGTCTCTGTTGTAACTGATGGAGAGGCTGCCCCCTAGTGGTCTCTGTTGTAACTGATGGAGAGGCTGCCCCCTAGTGGTCTCTGTTGTAACTGATGGAGAGGCTGCCCCCTAGTGGTCTCTGTTATAACTGATGGAGAGGCTGCCCCCTAGTGGTCTCTGTTGTAACTGATGGAGAGGCTGCCCCCTAGTGGTCTCTGTTGTAACTGATAGAGAGGCTGCCCCCTAGTGGTCTCTGTTGTAACTGATACCCAGGTATAGTCTCTGTGTGGGAAACCTTGATATAAAATATCAGGCTATGTATTTATATGTTTCATATATTCTATACTTTATATATCTAAAGAAGTATAATGAGTATAATGAACACAGTCAGAAGACAGCGTGTGAACACAGTTACTGCAGTAGAGATACACGGACCAATCAGAAGACAGCGTGTGAACACAGTTACTGCAGTAGAGATACACGGACCAATCAGAAGACAGCGTGTGAACACCTCAGTTTATTTACAGAAACACTTTAAACACGGTTCAGAAGAAATACTCCAAAAACTACAAAAAAGATTAAAAACACTCTCTCTCACACACACACACTCTCACACACACACTCTCTCACACACACACACACACACACACACACACACACACACACACACACACACACACACACACACACACACACACACACACACACACACACACACACACACACACACACACACACAGAGCATGCAGCATTAGTTAATAGAGTAAAATATCCATGGTGGTATAAAAGCTGATTGTTATTCTGCAGAGCGGGAAATCAGAGCTGAGCTTCAGACTGAAAGGTAACACACCTGTAACACCAGAGGCCTGCACTACGAAGCCGGATGTTCTCTTAGCGCTAACTTCAGGGTGACTCTGGGTTTCCGGTCCTACGAAGCTGGTTCTCTTTTTAGCGGGCTAGATCTCCATGGTAACTGATGCTGGAACCTAGTCTGTGCTCCGGAGCAGGTTAGGCTGCAGGCTCAGGGCTCAACCCAGTGAAAGCACCGCCTGCTGACCAATCAGAGCTCAGCGTGCGGAGTTTAAAGCGATCAAGTCATATTACAGGAGAAAGGAAAGACGGCCGGCAGAAATCACGTCAGGTCACACACCTGTAACATCAAACCATAATAAATAATATCCCTGTCTGCCTCTCCTGGGACTCGTCTCCATGCTTTAATGTTCAGAAAGCTCTTTATTTTTCTCATATTGCTTGTGCTGCAGCACCTCTTTTCACCCTCTGTCTGAAACCAGAGCCCAGTCTGCGCTGATTGGTTAGCTGGCTGTCTCTGTTGTGATTGGTCAACCAGATTAGAGATGTCCCGCCCCTAAGCCTATCACTTACAATGTGTTGGAGCGCTAGCCAATAGGAGTGTTATTTAGTGATGTCACTGTGTTCAGGAAGTAAACAAAGCAGCCCAGTGGAGACGTTTCAGGGAGAGTTTAGATAACATTAATAAAGATAATAAGATAAACTAGTAAAAGGTTTTTTTTCAGTCTGAAGAAGTCAGTTTCTAATTTCCTGTGAAACGGCTCGTTAGCACTGTTAGCATTGTTAGCATCCCTGACAGTAACCACTGCATGCTGTTAGCCATACATTAGCACGTTAGCTTGTTAAAAAAACCTGAGGACCGGCTAAGCTAACAATGCTAACAGGTTTCGCTCGTTAGAATAACACCGCAAGTTATTTGAGCAAAAACACTGAAACACCCCGAAGATTACAAAACTCAGAGTTAGCTTAGCAACACAGCGGTAGCTCCGCGGCGCCACCTAGCTAACGGCTGGAACACCCCGAGCTAACGGCGCCGCGGGGACAGTAGCTTTAATGCACACCATAATAATAAGAGCTATAACACTAAGAAGCTTTATATATTTAGAGTTATAGTAATATTAGCTCAAACACCTCGTTAGCTCGCTGCTAGCACACACCATTAATCCCGGTGGGAAATGCTAACAACGCTAACAAGTCCCGAGTCACCGGGAGGAGCCCGAATAACAAAATGGCGGCAAAACGAAGCAGAGCCGAAACAGGAAACACAAAGTCAAATCTCATGCAGAAACACCTGTACAGGTAAACACTGAGAGGGGGGGGGGGGGGGGGGAGGAGGAGGAGGAGGAGGAGGAGGAGGAGGAGGAGGAGGAGGAGGAGGAGGAAGAGCATCTTCATGCAGAACTGAATCCATGATGTACTGAAGGTGGGGGGGGGGGTCATGTTATAAAGCGAGTTCCTCGTTAACACCACCTGAGGTACGGAGGCCCAGAGGAGACAAACAGGAAGCTGTCATCACTCACGAATATTTAAAAAGATGTTCACTTTCAGGTCTCGACTCATTGATGACAGGTCATTCGCGTCCTGTTGTCCCTCCTGGGCCTCCGTAGGTTTATTATATATTTAACCATGTTTCAGGACCGAAACACCGGCATGTTCTCCCTCTCTTCTTCATCTGAACTAACGAGGCCGCAGCCAGCTCGTTAAGGCCCTGCTCGTTAAGGCCCAGCTCGCTAAAGTACCCGCTCGTTAAGGCCCTGCTCGCTAAGTACCTGCTCGTTAAGGCCCTGCTCGCTAAGTACCCGCTCGTTAAGGCCCTGCTCGCTAAGTACCCGCTCGTTAAGGCCCAGCTCGCTAAAGTACCCGCTCGTTAAGGCCCTGCTCGCTAAGTACCTGCTCGTTAAGGCCCTGCTCGCTAAGTACCTGCTCGTTAAGGCCCTGCTCGCTAAGTACCTGCTCGTTAAGGCCCTGCTCGCTAAGTACCCGCTCGTTAAGGCCCTGCTCGCTAAGTACCCGCTCGTTAAGGCCCTGCTCGCTAAGTACCCGCTCGTTAAGGCCCTGCTCGCTAAGTACCCGCTCGTTAAGGCCCTGCTCGCTAAGTACCCGCTCGTTAAGGCCCAGCTCGCTAAGTACCCGCTCGTTAAGGCCCTGCTCGCTAAGTACCCGCTCGTTAAGGCCCTGCTCGCTAAGTACCCGCTCGTTAAGGCCCTGCTCGTTAAATACCCGCTCGTTAAGGCCCTGCTCGCTAAGTACCCGCTCGTTAAGGCCCTGCTCGTTAAATACCCGCTCGTTAAGGCCATGCTCGTTAGCACAGGTGTGGGGGGGGTGATGGAAGATCGCAGGTGGAAGCTCGGGGCTCCCGGAGCCCGATGGAAGCAGAAATGAACAAAACGATAAATACCTTTACAATCATAATATCTAATATCCTGCAGTAATCAATCATAATAATAATCATAAGTAATCATGATTGATTATTGCAGTTCCCGTGAGAGAGGTACATTCAGTCTCTCTCACCGCCTTCACACACAGGTATCTCGTCATCACCTGACGTCATTAATTACATATGTGTTAATTGGTTGTCTTAAAGAGATAACGGGTCTAATAGTAATTAGTAACCATGGCGACCAGTATAAAGAGTAAACACAGTTTCAGGAAACCTCGTATCTCCAGAATTCATTCAAATATTGAGGTGTTTGGGGGCTAATTAAGATCTAATTACAGCTGTGTTAAGGCGGTCCTCTGTCCTGTCAATCATCCTGACGGAGTTACGAGGTTTCCACGCGTCGTTACATTCGGAGCAGCTGATTGGCTGAGCACAAGGGGGCGTGGCTGGAGTCCAAAGAGCTGAGAAGAGGAAGCTGATTGGCTGATTGTGCAACGCTGGCCCCACCCCTCTCCTCTCAAACTTCCTGTGTGATGTCACATGCCCAGCCCGCTGTCAATCAATCAGTTGTCAAGGCGACGCCTGTGGCCCCATCAAAGTCCCGCCCCCTCAGGCAGTCAGCTGGAGGAACAAAAACATTTTCAAAAAACAAGATTTTCACAGCTTAGTAAATATCACAGAAGCCCCGCCCCTCACTTGTTTAAAGATTTTCACAATAAGAGCGCAGACTACTTTTTAACACTAGGAAGATTTTCACAATAAGAGCACAGACTACTTTTTAACACTAGGAAGATTTTCACAATAAGAACGCAGGCTACTTTTTAACAATAGGAAGATTTTCACAATAAGAGCACAGACTACTTTTTAACACTAGGAACATTTTCACAATAAGAGCGCAGACTACTTTTTAACACTAGGAACATTATCACAATAAGAGTGCAGACTAGCCTTACTTGCTGAGCGTGGAGGGGGAGATTTTCACAATAAGAGCACGCCCTCACTTAATGAGCATGAAGGGGGAGATTTTCACAATAAGAGCACACCCTCACTTGCTGAGCGTGGAGGGGGAGATTTTCACAATGAGAGCACGCCCTCACTTAATGAGCGTGAAGGGGGAGATTTTCACAATAAGAGCACACCCTCACTTGCTGAGCGTGGAGGGGGAGATTTTCACAATAAGAGCACACCCTCACTTGCTGAGCCTGGAGGGGGAGATTTTCACAATAAGAGCACACCCTCACTTGCTGAGCGTGAAGGGGGAGATTTTCACAATATGAGCACACCCTCACTTGCTGAGCGTGGAGGGGGAGATCTTCACAATAAGAGCACACCCTCACTTGCTGAGCCTGGAGGGGGAGATTTTCACAATAAGAGCACACCCTCACTTGCTGAGCGTGAAGGGGGAGATTTTCACAATAAGAGCACACCCTCACTTGCTGAGCCTGGAGGGGGAGATTTTCACAATAAGAGCACACCCTCACTTGCTGAGCCTGGAGGGGGAGATTTTCACAATAAGAGCACACCCTCACTTGCTGAGCGTGAAGGGGGAAATTTTCACAATAAGAGCACACCCTCACTTGCTGAGCCTGGAGGGGGAGATTTTCACAATAAGAGCACACCCTCACTTGCTGAGCCTGGAGGGGGAGATTTTCACAATAAGAGCACACCCTCACTTGCTGAGCGTGGAGGGGGAGATTTTCACAATAAGAGCACACCCTCACTTGCTGAGCCTGGAGGGGGAGATTTTCACAATAAGAGCACACCCTCACTTGCTGAGCGTGGAGGGGGATCCTGAGCGGTGGAAGTGGACGATCTGCCACTTCCCGTCCCGGCGGTGCCAGACTCTGGTCTCTTCTGATTGGGCGGTGCGGGGCGTGCCATTAGCATCGATGTACTGAGTGACCCGGATGTAGGCGATGCAGGCGGCCTCCTCGCCCACCAGGTGGATGTGAGGGTTCAGGATGGTGGTGTGCACCGGCTTACTGTTCTTAGACCACACTGAGGGGGAGGGGACACAGCGTTACACACAGGAAGTACCACAATAAGAGTCTTATAATGTTACAGGAGATGAGAGGCTTCTCAATTCTTAAATGTCCCCTCCTCGACTCCCCTCCTCGACTCCCCTCCTCGAGACTTAGTCCCGCCCACAGGAGATGCGAGCGGAGGACCGAGGAGGGGAAGCGAGGAGAGAGGAGGGGAGCCGAGGAGAGAGGAGGGGAAGCGAGGAGAGAGGAGGGGAACCGAGGAGAGAGGAGGGGAAGCGAGGAGAGAGGAGGGGAAGCGAGGAGAGAGGAGGGGAAGCGAGGAGAGAGGAGGGGAAGCGAGGAGAGAGGAGGGGAAGCGAGGAGAGAGGAGGGGAAGCGAGGAGAGAGGAGGGGAAGCGAGGAGAGAGGAGGGGAAGCGAGGAGAGAGGAGGGGAAGCAGCAGACGTTTAAAGAAGTGAGAACTCCTCTCCTCTGAGCGGTCATATTAAAGCGACGTCCATTCATTATGACGTGGCATCAGCTGCATCAGCTGTCGAGTGTTTTGTCATATTTTATAATCTCTGTTAGATCAGCTGAACATTGTTCCCCCACATATTTACTTTGCATTCATTGAGAGTGCGGTATAATGAGTGATATATATTGTACACGCTGCTCTGCTTTCTGCACGGACCTCACAGCTGTTCTCTCTGGAAACATCGCGTTGCGATGAGAGCAGTTTCCAAAATAATATCCAGGGGATGCAGAGCTGTGATTGGCTGAGATAAGTCCAGCCATGCGTCACGCCTCCACCGTTCCCGGAAATGCATCCGCGGAGGACCCGTGGAGGAACCATCAGTGTATCCTCGGTTAGAGCTCCTCCAGAGAGCCTCCTCTCTCCTCTCTCCTCTCTCCTCGGTTAGAGCTCCTCCAGAGAGCCTCCTCTCTCCTCTCTCCTCTCTCCTCGGTTAGAGCTCCTCCAGAGAGCCTCCTCTCTCCTCTCTCCTCGGTTAGAGCTCCTCCAGAGAGCCTCCTCTCTCCTCTCTCCTCGGTTAGAGCTCCTCCAGAGAGCCTCCTCGACGCTCGATGCTCGGTCCTCGGTCCGCATTTAGAGAAATGAGACGTCCTTCAAAATGGCGCGCTGAAATTCATTTCCGGGTCACTACCGGAGGACCGAGGAGTCGAGGAGTCGAAGAGTCGAGGAGTCGAGGAGTCGAGGAGTCGAGGAGTCGAGGAGTTGAGGAGGGGGATTTGAGTATTGAGAAGCCTCTACAGTCTGCTCACAGTTTTCAAAATAAAAGCGGTGGAAGTCCAGGCCTTCGACCAGATTCCCCAGAGCCTCGGGTTCAAAGGCCGTCACGGAGGGGTCGCACATCTTACTGCAGGAAGCACAGGATTTTCACAATAAGAGCACATCTTACTGCAGGAAGCACAGGGTTTTCACAATAAGAGCACTTCTTACTGCAGGAAGCACAGGGTTTTCACAATAAGAGCACATCTTACTGCAGGAAGCACAGGGTTTTCACAATAAGAGCACATCTTACTGCAGGAAGCACAGGGTTTTCACAATAAGAGCACATCTTACTGCAGGAAGCACAGGGTTTTCACAATAAGAGCACATCTTACTGCAGGAAGCACAGGGTTTTCACAATAAGAGCACATCTTACTGCAGGAAGCACAGGATTTTCACAATAAGAGCACATCTTACAGCAGGAAGCACAGGGTTTTCACAATAAGAGCACATCTTATTGCAGGAAGCACAGGATTTTCACAATAAGAGCACATCTTACAGCAGGAAGCACAGGGTTTTCACAACAAGAGCACAGACTACTCCACAATGGGTGGATTTTCACAATAAGAGTCTTACGTGTAGCTCTCAAAGTCTCCGTTGCTGATCGCCTCGATGAGCTGCTCCGTCACTTTAATGATGTCCTGCTTCCTCACTGAGAGACACACAGAATAATAACAATAATAAATAATAAATAATAACAATAGTATAATGTAATAATAAAGACAGTTCTGTTACCTCTGGTGTCTTCGTCCTCGATGGTGGTGTTGGTGCTCTCAGATGATTCCTACAACAACAACAACACCAGCTCACACGGCCATCTGATTGGCTGACAAACTTTAAAAAGGCTGGTCTTATCTAATACGAGCCAATCAGGTGGTTGAACAGAGTTTGGAGGGTTATATTGTGAATGGGAAGTAGTGGAGTACAAATACTTCGTTACTGTACTTAAGTACATTTCTCTGGCATCAGTACTTTACTCTACTTATTTTTATGACCACTTTTTACTTTGACTTCTTACATTCTGCTTCCCTGATGGCTCCCACAGGACTGCAGACATCCTCGTGGATTCATCTTCTCATCACAGACACATGCATTTCCTAACATTCGGTCTGTATGCTGTGACATGTATTATCTCTTGGATTTACACACGGCATCTATTGCAGTCTGTCCGTCCTGGAGAGGATCCTCCTCTGCTGCTCTCCTGAGGTTTCTCCCATGTTCCCTTTAACTGTGGGGTTTCTCTGGAAGTGTTTCCTTGTACGATGTGAGGGTCTGAGGACAGAGGGTCTGAGGACAGAGGGTCTAAGGACAGAGGGTCGAAGGACAGAGGGTCTAAGGACAGAGGGTCTAAGGACAGAGGGTCTGAGGACAGAGGGTCTAAGGACAGAGGGTCTAAGGACAGAGGGTCTAAGGACAGAGGGTCTGAGGACAGAGGGTCTAAGGACAGAGGGTCTAAGGACAGAGGGTGTAGTTTTTTCTCATACTGATATTCTGAACAATCTGTGTTGTTGTATTTGCTGTAAAGTGTCTCGACTGTAGGCTATTTTTATTTTATGTAGCACTTTGGCTCCACCAGACATCGTTTATAAAAGTGCTATATAGATAAAACTTGATTTGATTTGATGTTGAACCCAAATACCTGTACTTTCTACTTCTCTCATGTTGAACTCAAATACCTGTACTTTCTACTTCTTACATGTTGAACTCAAATACCTCTACTTTCTACTTCTCACATGTTGAACTCAAATACCTGTACTTTCTACTTCTCTCATGTTGAACTCAAATACCTGTACTTTCTACTTCTCACATGTTGAACTCAAATACCTGTACTTTCTACTTCTCACATGTTGAACTCAAATACCTGTACTTTCTACTTCTTACATGTTGAACTCAAATACCTGTACTTTCTACTTCTTACATGTTGAACTCAAATACCTGTACTTTCTACTTCTCACATGTTGAACACAAATACCTGTACTTTCTACTTCTCACATGTTGAACTCAAATACCTGTACTTTCTACTTCTTACATGTTGAACTCAAATACCTGTACTTTCTACTTCTTACATGTTGAACTCAAATACCTGTACTTTCTACTTCTTACATGTTGAACTCAAATACCTGTACTTTCTACTTCTCACATGTTGAACCTAAATACCTGTACTTTCTACTTCTCACATGTTGAACCTAAATACCTGTACTTTCTACTTCTCACATGTTGAACTCAAATACCTGTACTTTCTACTTCTCACATGTTGAACTCAAATACCTGTACTTTCTACTTCTCTCATGTTGAACACAAATACCTGTACTTTCTACTTCTCTCATGTTGAACTCAAATACCTGTACTTTCTACTTCTCACATGTTGAACACAAATACCTGTACTTTCTACTTCTCTCATGTTGAACTCAAATACCTGTACTTTCTACTTCTCTCATGTTTAACTCAAATACCTGTACTTTCTACTTCTCTCATGTTGAACTCAAATACCTGTACTTTCTACTTCTCTCATGTTGAACTCAAATACCTGTACTTTCTACTTCTTACATGTTGAACTCAAATACCTGTACTTTCTACTTCTTACATGTTGAACTCAAATACCTGTACTTTCTACTTCTTACATGTTGAATACAAATACCTGTACTTTCTACTTCTGACATGTTGAACTCAAATACCTGTACTTTCTACTTCTTACATGTTGAACTCAAATACCTGTACTTTCTACTTCTTACATGTTGAACTCAAATACCTGTACTTTCTACTTCTTACATGTTGAACTCAAATACCTGCACTTTCTACTTCTCTCATGTTGAACTCAAATACCTGTACTTTCTACTTCTTACATGTTGAACTCAAATACCTGTACTTTCTACTTCTTACATGTTGAACTCAAATACCTGTACTTTCTAGTTCTCACATGTTGAACTCAAATACCTGTACTTTCTACTTCTCTCATGTTGAACTCAAATACCTGTACTTTCTACTTCTTACATGTTGAACTCAAATACCTGTACTTTCTACTTCTTACATGTTGAATACAATACCTGTACTTTCTACTTCTACATGTTGAA
>NW_027262194.1:32500-38831 GCF_902827115.2 Pseudochaenichthys georgianus | reverse complement strand
TCCTTTCAAACAGGGAGATGACTGGCGGGTGCTGATGGAAAGCAGGCGGAAATACATGGATTGTTTACCCAGGAAAAGGTGTTTAAAAGGCGGGTAAAGTGTTCCTGCAGCCCTTTAAATACAGTGTGCACATGGCTTTATTACCCATGAAATAGTGTGTGAAAGATGGGTAAATTTGCTGTGAATTTAAGGGAGATATGGCCCTTTCAAACAGGGAGATGACTGGCGGGTGCTGATGGAAAGCAGGCGGAAATACATGGATTGTTTACCCAGGAAAAGGTGTTTAAAAGGCGGGTAAAGTGTCCCTGCAGCTCCTCCATGACGGTAATAATGATTAGAAATCATTTACAGGGCAGAAAGCTGTTTTTAAAAGTGAAAAAACGATTTGAAACCGTTTGAAATGACTGGCGGGTGCTGATGGAAAGCAGGCGGAAATAAATGGATTGTTTTACCCAGGAGAAGGTGTTTACAAGGCGGGTAAAGTGTTCCTGCAGCCCCTAAGTGCCTGATTGTTTCAGAGACCCATAGCCGTGACACAGTGAACCATTTACATCCAAAAGTATCCATTTAAAAGTCATTTGTGTAGGGGGAAAAGGGTGCAGAGAGAAGCCTGAAAATGCCTCTCCAGCACCACAGAGAGCTCGCAGGTGCTGGAGAGGGGGAGACAGGCTCACAGGCAGGCCCGGGGACCCCTGCAGAACCCACAGCTGCTGGGTATCGACAAGGCGGTTTGGCAGTCCGCCTTTCAGCACCCAAACTCGGCCCTGAGACAGCCAGCCAGCCCCCCTCAGCTACAAGGAGCCAATAGCCCTCCAAACTCTTTGCTTACGGCCATACCACTCTGAGACACTGGGGGCGTTTCGAGTGGTGGAGCAAGAAAGAGCACAGCAAATGTTTGGTAGAAAAAACGGATAGAAAGATCATTTATTGGACGATTTCAAAGCGGACTCTTGGATATTAATCTTCCCCAGCAGCACTGCTGTCTGGGGGGAAAGTCCTCAAAGAATCGGATGGCTGGGAAGCCAGAAAATCGAGAGAGAAAGACGGAAAGATCCCTGCAGCTGGGGAGAGGAAATGGAGAAGGAAGGGAGAGCAGCAGATGGCTTCTGTAACGAAAGTGGACGGTGGTGGAATGTAAAGGGGAACGACAGTATGAAGGACGGTGAGACAGCGGAGGACGGAGCGGAGATGGAGAGGAGGAGGGCAGGAGAAGGTACATCAAGAGAGAAGATACCAGCGGGGAAGAACCCGGAAATGGAGGTTGGAGAGTGAGCGGAGCGGAGCAGAGGGCTACGCTGGGAATAAGAGTGGAAAGGGGAAAGGCGGCGGGGAACCCACGAAGATAAAGGAAAGGAGGAAAAGAAAGAGGAAGAAAAGGCAGCGGGAGACGGAGAGAAGGAGGCGGCGGGGGAGGAGTACAGACAGGAGCTCACGCTGAGAGTGGCAATGGAAGGAGTTAATGTGACACTGACAATGATGGACATGCTGGTGGGGGTGCAGGAGCAGTGTGGGAGAGTGCTGGCATGCAGGATGAAGGGGGTAAGACAATATGAAATAACGATGAAGACGGAGGAGGGGAGAGAGACTTGCTGCTGGAGGGTGTCAGGGTGAAGGGAGTGCTGATAAGTGCTAGGAAGCTGAAGTGAAACATGACTGGTGACAGTTTCGTTTATGTATTTGCCGGCATACATTGGGGATGGAGTGATACTGGAGAGATTACGGGAGTGGGGGGTGGAGCCAGTGTCGAAGATACACAGGAGGAAAATCCAGGGGACACAGGTGGCTGACGGGACAAGATTTCTGAGAGTGCTGTTTAAAGGGGAGATACACTCACTCCCTTACTCAACCAAATTAAGGGTGGCTGGAGGGGAGGAATACTTCGGTGTTAAACACGATGGGCAGAGGCAGGTGTGCCGGAACTGCTTGATGAAACCAGGGCACATATTCAGGGAGTGCCCGTTGATAAAATGCTACAGGTGTAAGGGGGTGGGACACCTGGCAAGGAACTGTGGGGCATGGAGAGATGGGGGGGAAGAGCAGCGCGGAGGTGGGGGGTGGTGAGGAGTTCCCCCCCCCCGGAGGGTCCTTTCACCAGGGCCACCACCAACCCACCCTCAGAAACCCCAAAAACCCCGCCTTGCAACCCCCCACCTACCCCTATGAATGAGGGAGAGGGAGAGGCGGAGCCAGAAGAGAAGGAAGGGACTGATGACAAGAGAGTAAGGTCAGAAAGTAATGAGGATGAGGAGGAGGAGGAAAAGAGTGAAGAGGAGATGGAGGGAGGGAAAGGAACTGGGAAAATGACCAAGAAGTGGGAGAAAGGGGAGACCGTTCGAGGAGAAGAAGAGGAAGAAAGAGGGCGGTAGCAGTGATGAGACGGAGGGAGGAGATGGAGCAGTGGAGGATGGACGAAACAGAAGAAGAAGAAGAAGAGCCAGATGGGGCGTGGCCTGAAGCGGAAGACTGAACCAGCCAAGGCCACAGGTTGAGGGGGAGGGGAAGAAGATGAGGAAACTGCCGAGAAAAGAAAAAAGAGCGACAACGACAGAGGGAAGACGGGTGGCAGCGGGAGAAATGGGCTGCAGCGGTTGCAGCGGCGGCGGCGGACAATGGGAAAGGGTGAGAGGCTGGAATGTTTTCTTCTCTCTCATATACCTAAAATGCTAAATGAGCGTGACGGTAATATCCTTTAATGGCTGTGGCCTAAAGGGAAAAGACAAAAGAGACCAGGCAATCAGCTTTGCAAAGGGGACATAATATGTCTCCAGGAAACTCACGGGATGAGAGGTGTGGGGAGGATGGGAGGAAAGAATGGATGGGGGAGGTGTTTGTTAATAATGGGGGGTTGAATGCAAGGGGAGTGGCAATTTTAGTTAAAGATGGGGTGGTGGAGAATGTGAGGGAAGTTGAGAATGATGGTGGAGGGAGAATGTTAGGTATTCTATTTGGATACATGGGTGAACTGTATAAAGTAATTAATGTTTATGCACCAAATGTGGAAAGGGAGAGGGAAGGTTTTTTTGAGGGGTTGAGGGGAAATGTGGGGGGAACTGTATGGTGGTGGGTGATTCAATGTGTGGTGTGGGATAATTGATGTGGCTGGGGGGATGGTCTTTAAAAGAGACTCCTCTCGAGAAATGTTAAAAAAAGTGATGGGGAAAAAATGGGATGTATGACGTGTGGAGAGTGAAAAATAGGGACAAAGGGTGTTTTCCAGGAAACAGGTGGTGGAGGGGGTGTTAAGCAGAGCAGGATAGATCTGTTATACTGCAAGGGGAGCATGGGAGGAATGATAGATAACATTGGGTACAGGGCGGTGGCTATGAGCGATCATGCCATTTTATACTTCGGGTTAAATGAAAGAATCAGGGGGAAGAGCGGGGGGGTGTGGTGTTTAAATGGTAGGTTGTTAAAAGAAGTCGAATATAGGGTTTAAAGTGAGGGAATGCATTATGAAACAGGGGAGTTGGGACAGGTGGGATATAGTGTGGTGGTGGGAGAGGTTTAAACAGGAAATAAAAAAAATGAGTATAAAATATAGTTGTGAAAGAAGCAGAAAAGGAAGAGAGAGGGAGAAGAAGGTTAGAAGGGAGCTAGAAAGAGAGGAAGGGAAGATGAGTGAGGAGGCAGGAAGAGAGCTGGGCAATTTTCATGAGGTTACAGGGGGAGCTGGGTGAAATGGAAAGGGAGAAATGCATGGGGGCCATGGTAAGGAGTAGGGCAGAATATTTGGTGGAAGGGGAAAAATGCACGGGTTTCTTTTTAGGGTTAGAGAAGAGGAAGCAGGGAGGGAATCACATAGCACAAATTGAGGGGGAAAAGGGGGAAATCATCAAGGACCTAGTTGGGATAGCGAAAAGGGTAGAGGCTTTTTATGGGGATCTGTTTAGAGAAGAGAAGCTAGATGAGGGGGGCTTAGAGGCAACTCTAAGTAGTATGCATAGGAGGTTGAGTGAAGAAGGGAGGGGAATGTGTGAGGGGAAAATAGGAAAGGGGGAGGTTGAGATTGCATTAAAAGGGTTGGGGAGGAATAAAAGCCCGGGGATAGACGGCCTAACAGCTGAATTCTATGTAGAGTTCGGGGAGGTACTGGTGCCTATACTCTGTGTGCTATTTGAGCAGTTGGAGGAGAGGGAGGAACTGCCGGCCGATCTCTCAACGGGGGTTTATAAGTATATTGTTTAAGAAGGGAAGTAGGGATAGGCTTGAGAATTATAGACCACTAACGATGCTTAACACGGATTACAAAATAATAGCACGGGTGTTGTCAAACAGGATAAAGAGGGTGATTGGGACGGTAGTGGGTGACACACAGGCGTATAGTATTCCAGGGAGAGAGATAAGTGACACGGTGTGTAGTATTAGGGACATAATAGACCACATGAAGAAGGGCATAGGAGGGGTGGTGGTGAGCCTGGACCTAAACAAGGCGTTTGACAGGGTCAATCACAGGTATTTGTTTAAGGTGTTAGAGAGAGCGGGATTTGGGGAAGGTTTGATAGGGTGGATAAGGAGGATGTATGCTGGGGCGGTGAGTTGTGTGAAAATCAATGGGATTGTCACCAATGTATTTAAGCTGGGGAGATCGGTCCGGCAGGGATGCCCTCTTTCCGCGATGCTATACGCACTGTCGGCGGAGCCGCTGGCGGCAATGCTGTTACAGAGTGAGGCGATCAGAGGGATAGAGGTGCCGGGGGGGGGGGAGGAGCTTGTTGTTTCAATATGCTGATGATACAACGGTTATGGTGAGGGATATGGGAAGTATTAGAGGGGTATTTGAGGTTCTTGAAACATATGGAGGGGCGTCAGGGGCAAGAGTAAATAAGGAGAAGTCTGAATACATGGTGCTGGGAGAGGGGAGGGTAGGGAAGATGGAGATGGGGTTGAAGGAAAACAAAGAATATTTCAGGGTGTTAGGAATAAATATGGGAATTAAGGATAAGGAAGGGAGAGATGTGCAATACGAGGGCATTGTTGAGGGGATCAGGAGAACTTTGAGATGGTGGAAGGGGAGGAAATTGAAACTGAGGGGGAAAATAATAATTATAAATGGGCTAATAATGAGTAAATTGATATATGTGATGACTGTGAGGGAGGTGCCTGAAAAGGTACTAAAAGAAGTGGACAAAATAATAAGTGAATTTATCTGGGACGGGAAGGGGGTTAGGATTGCGAAAGAGGTGATGGAGAATGAGTACAAAGACGGGGGGTTAAAACTGATTAATCTGGAAAGGAAGCTGGGGGCCTTAAGGGTAAAAATAATGATAAAATACCTGGATGAGGGGAATGACTATGTATGGAAGATTTTCATGAGAGAGGCGCTGCAAAGGTGTGGGGAGTGTGGGGATAGCGCGGTTTTCATGAGGATAAGACGAGGAGATATGGCGGGGCTAAGCGACTTCCAGAGGGAAGTGGTGGGTGCGTGGGGCTCTTTGTTGCCAAAAATCAATTATGTGTGTGAAAGAAAAGAACAGGTGTGGAAGCAGCCCATCTTCCTGAATCCTAAAATAACAAAGGAAGGGGCTGTTCTATTCAACCTACCCATGTGGAGAGCGGGGTTCAGGACACTGAGGGATCTAGTGTATGAGTTTGTGCCGGGATTCATGAGGGCACAGGTGGTGGTGGATGAGGTGAGGGGTAAGGACCTTATAATGGGTTCTGGCACAGCGGAAAATATTATGGAAACTGTAATAGAGGGGATGCCTGTTGAGTGGAAGTGGATGATAGAGAGTGAGAGTGCAAGGGGGAGTGTGAATGATAATGAGATGAAGTTATATGTGGGTGAAGGGGATAAAATGTGTGAATTGGGGAAGATCAAGACCAGGGGAATATATGGGATGCTGGCAAAAGGGATACCAAGGAGGCCAGCAGGGGAAAAAGTGTGGGGAAAGGTAATGAGCAATGTCGAGGTGAAGGGTATATGGGGAAATCTGAGGGTGAAGGGCAACAATGTGGAGTGTGAAAATTTTGATTACCTCCTGAGACATAACAGGATCTACAACAATCTGATCGTGAGCATGTTTGATAAGGGGGTAAACAAAGAATGTGATGTATGTAAAATAGGGGTGGAGAATGTGATGCATGAATTTTTCGATTGCACTATGTTGGGTTTTTTTTTTACTAGGATGAAAGAGTTGATTGAGAGGTGTTGGGATGGGTGTTTGTTGAGGAGAATGGAATGGAAGGAACTGTGGTTGTTTGGTTGGAGAGGGAAGATGAATGATTGTAATGTGGGGCTCCTGAACCTCGTGCTGAGCCATGCGAGATACGCAGTAAAGGTCAGGAGAAATTATGCACACTATGAGGGGAAGAGACTGGAAGTCTGGGATAT
>NW_027262194.1:10000-20000 GCF_902827115.2 Pseudochaenichthys georgianus | reverse complement strand
TTTGAAACCGTTTGAAATGACTGGCGGGTGCTGATGGAAAGCAGGCGGAAATAAATGGATTGTTTACCCAGGAAAAGGTGTTTAAAAGGCGGGTAAAGTGTCCCTGCAGCTCCTCCATGACGGTAATAATGATTAGAAATCATTTACAGGGCAGAAAGCTCTTTTTAAAAGTGAAAAAACGATTTGAAACCGTTTGAAATGACTGGCGGGTGCTGATGGAAAGCAGGCGGAAATACATGGATTGTTTACCCAGGAAAAGGTGTTTAAAAGGCGGGTAAAGTGTCCCTGCAGCTCCTCCATGACGGTAATAATGATTAGAAATCATTTACAGGGCAGAAAGCTCTTTTTAAAAGTGAAAAAACGATTTGAAACCGTTTGAAATGACTGGCGGGTGCTGATGGAAAGCAGGCGGAAATACATGGATTGTTTACCCAGGAAAAGGTGTTTAAAAGGCGGGTAAAGTGTCCCTGCAGCTCCTCCATGACGGTAATAATGATTAGAAATCATTTACAGGGCAGAAAGCTCTTTTTAAAAGTGAAAAAACGATTTGAAACCGTTTGAAATGACTGGCGGGTGCTGATGGAAAGCAGGCGGAAATACATGGATTGTTTACCCAGGAAAAGGTGTTTAAAAGGCGGGTAAAGTGTTCCTGCAGCCCTTTAAATACAGTGTGCACATGGCTTTATTACCCATGAAATAGTGTGTGAAAGATGGGTAAATTTGCTGTGAATTTAAGGGAGATATGGCCCTTTCAAACAGGGAGATGACTGGCGGGTGCTGATGGAAAGCAGGCGGAAATACATGGATTGTTTACCCAGGAAAAGGTGTTTAAAAGGCGGGTAAAGTGTTCCTGCAGCCCTTTAAATACAGTGTGCACATGGCTTTATTACCCATGAAATAGTGTGTGAAAGATGGGTAAATTTGCTGTGAATTTAAGGGAGATATGGCCCTTTCAAACAGGGAGATGACTGGCGGGTGCTGATGGAAAGCAGGCGGAAATACATGGATTGTTTACCCAGGAAAAGGTGTTTAAAAGGCGGGTAAAGTGTTCCTGCAGCCCTTTAAATACAGTGTGCACATGGCTTTATTACCCATGAAATAGTGTGTGAAAGATGGGTAAATTTGCTGTGAATTTAAGGGAGATATGGCCCTTTCAAACAGGGAGATGACTGGCGGGTGCTGATGGAAAGCAGGCGGAAATACATGGATTGTTTACCCAGGAAAAGGTGTTTAAAAGGCGGGTAAAGTGTTCCTGCAGCCCTTTAAATACAGTGTGCACATGGCTTTATTACCCATGAAATAGTGTGTGAAAGATGGGTAAATTTGCTGTGAATTTAAGGGAGATATGGCCCTTTCAAACAGGGAGATGACTGGCGGGTGCTGATGGAAAGCAGGCGGAAATACATGGATTGTTTACCCAGGAAAAGGTGTTTAAAAGGCGGGTAAAGTGTCCCTGCAGCTCCTCCATGACGGTAATAATGATTAGAAATCATTTACAGGGCAGAAAGCTGTTTTTAAAAGTGAAAAAACGATTTGAAACCGTTTGAAATGACTGGCGGGTGCTGATGGAAAGCAGGCGGAAATAAATGGATTGTTTTACCCAGGAGAAGGTGTTTACAAGGCGGGTAAAGTGTTCCTGCAGCCCCTAAGTGCCTGATTGTTTCAGAGACCCATAGCCGTGACACAGTGAACCATTTACATCCAAAAGTATCCATTTAAAAGTCATTTGTGTAGGGGGAAAAGGGTGCAGAGAGAAGCCTGAAAATGCCTCTCCAGCACCACAGAGAGCTCGCAGGTGCTGGAGAGGGGGAGACAGGCTCACAGGCAGGCCCGGGGACCCCTGCAGAACCCACAGCTGCTGGGTATCGACAAGGCGGTTTGGCAGTCCGCCTTTCAGCACCCAAACTCGGCCCTGAGACAGCCAGCCAGCCCCCCTCAGCTACAAGGAGCCAATAGCCCTCCAAACTCTTTGCTTACGGCCATACCACTCTGAGACACTAGGGGCGTTTCGAGTGGTGGAGCAAGAAAGAGCACAGCAAATGTTTGGTAGAAAAACGGATAGAAAGATCATTTATTGGACGATTTCAAAGCGGACTCTTGGATATTAATCTTCCCCAGCAGCACTGCTGTCTGGGGGGAAAGTCCTCAAAGAATCGGATGGCTGGGAAGCCAGAAAAATCGAGAGAGAAAGACGGAAAAGATCCCTGCAGCTGGGGAGAGGAAATGGAGAAGGAAGGGAGAGCAGCAGATGGCTTCTGTAACGAAAGTGGACGGTGGAATGTAAAGGGGAACGACAGTATGAAGGACGGTGAGACAGCGGAGGACGGAGCGGAGATGGAGAGGAGGAGGGCAGGAGAAGGTACATCAAGAGAGAAGATACCAGCGGGGAAGAACCCGGAAATGGAGGTTGGAGAGGAGCGGAGCGGAGCAGAGGGCTACGCTGGGAATAAGAGTGGAAAGGGGAAAGGCGGCGGAGGAACCCACGAAGATAAAGGAAAGGAGGAAAAGAAAGAGGAAGAAAAGGCAGCGGGAGACGGAGAGAAGGAGGCGGCGGGGGAGGAGTACAGACAGGAGCTCACGCTGAGAGTGGCAATGGAAGGAGTTAATGTGACACTGACAATGATGGACATGCTGGTGGGGGTGCAGGAGCAGTGTGGGAGAGTGCTGGCATGCAGGATGAAGGGGGTAAGACAATATGAAATAACGATGAAGACGGAGGAGGGGAGAGACTTGCTGCTGGAGGGTGTCAGGGTGAAGGGAGTGCTGATAAGTGCTAGGAAGCTGAGTGAAAATGAGGTGACAGTTTCGTTTATGTATTTGCCGGCATACATTGGGGATGGAGTGATACTGGAGAGATTACGGGAGTGGGGGGTGGAGCCAGTGTCGAAGATACACAGGAGGAAAATCCAGGGGACACAGGTGGCTGACGGGACAAGATTTCTGAGAGTGCTGTTTAAAGGGGAGATACACTCACTCCCTTACTCAACCAAATTAAGGGTGGCTGGAGGGGAGGAATACTTCGGTGTTAAACACGATGGGCAGAGGCAGGTGTGCCGGAACTGCTTGAAACCAGGGCACATATTCAGGGAGTGCCCGTTGATAAAATGCTACAGGTGTAAGGGGGTGGGACACCTGGCAAGGAACTGTGGGGCATGGAGAGATGGGGGGGAAGAGCAGCGCGGAGGTGGGGGTGGTGAGGAGTTCCCCCCCCCGGAGGGTCCTTTCACCAGGGCCACCACCAACCCACCCTCAGAAACCCCAAAAACCCCGCCTTGCAACCCCCCACCTACCCCTATGAATGAGGGAGAGGGAGAGGCGGAGCCAGAAGAGAAGGAAGGGACTGATGACAAGAGAGTAAGGTCAGAAAGTAATGAGGATGAGGAGGAGGAGGAAAAGAGTGAAGAGGAGATGGAGGGAGGGAAAGGAACTGGGAAAATGACCAAGAAGGGGAGAAAGGGGAGACCGTTCGAGGAGAAGAAGAGGAAGAAAGAGGGCGGTAGCAGTGATGAGACGGAGGGAGGAGATGGAGCAGTGGAGATGGACGAAACAGAAGAAGAAGAAGAAGAGCCAGATGGGGCGTGGCCTGAAGCCGGAAGACTGAACCAGCCAAGGCCAAAGGTTGAGGGGGAGGGGAAGAAGATGAGGAAACTGCCGAGAAAAGAAAAAAGAGCGACAACGACAGAGGGAAGACGGGTGCAGCGGGAGAAATGGGCTGCAGCGGTTGCAGCGGCGGCGGCGGACAATGGGAAAGGGTGAGAGGCTGGAATGTTTTCTTCTCTCTCATATACCTAAAATGCTAAATGAGCGTGACGGTAATATCCTTTAATGGCTGTGGCCTAAAGGGAAAAGACAAAAGAGACCAGGCAATCAAGCTTTGCAAAGGGGACATAATATGTCTCCAGGAAACTCACTGGGATGAGAGGTGTGTGGAGGATGTGAGGAAAGAATGGATGGGGGAGGTGTTTGTTAATAATGGGGGGTTGAATGCAAGGGGAGTGGCAATTTTAGTTAAAGATGGGGTGGTGGAGAATGTGAGGGAAGTTGAGAATGATGGTGGAGGGAGAATGTTAGGTATTCTATTTGGATACATGGGTGAACTGTATAAAGTAATTAATGTTTATGCACCAAATGTGGAAAGGGAGAGGGAAGGTTTTTTTGAGGGGTTGGAGGGGAAATGTGGGGGGAACTGTATGGTGGTGGGTGATTTCAATGTGTGGTGTGGGATAATTGATGTGGCTGGGGGGATGGTCTTTAAAAGAGACTCCTCTCGAGAAATGTTAAAAAAAGTGATGGGGAAAAATGGGATGTATGACGTGTGGAGAGTGAAAAATAGGGACAAAAGGGTGTTTTCCAGGAAACAGGTGGTGGAGGGGGTGTTAAAGCAGAGCAGGATAGATCTGTTATACTGCAAGGGGAGCATGGGAGGAATGATAGATAACATTGGGTACAGGGCGGTGGCTATGAGCGATCATGCCATTTTATACTTCGGGTTAAATGAAAGAATCAGGGGGAAGAGCGGGGGGGTGTGGTGTTTAAATGGTAGGTTGTTAAAAGAAGTCGAATATAGGGTTAAAGTGAGGGAATGCATTATGAAACAGGGGAGTTGGACAGGTGTGGATATAGTGTGGTGGTGGGAGAGGTTTAAACAGGAAATAAAAAAAATGAGTATAAAATATAGTTGTGAAAGAAGCAGAAAAGGAAGAGAGAGGGAGAAGAAGGTTAGAAGGGAGCTAGAAAGAGAGGAAGGGAAGATGAGTGAGGAGGCAGGAAGAGAGCTGGGCAATTTCATGAGGTTACAGGGGGAGCTGGGTGAAATGGAAAGGGAGAAATGCATGGGGGCCATGGTAAGGAGTAGGGCAGAATATTTGGTGGAAGGGGAAAAATGCACGGGTTTCTTTTTAGGGTTAGAGAAGAGGAAGCAGGGAGGGAATCACATAGCACAAATTGAGGGGGAAAAGGGGGAAATCATCAAGGACCTAGTTGGGATAGCGAAAAGGGTAGAGGCTTTTTATGGGGATCTGTTTAGAGAAGAGAAGCTAGATGAGGGGGGCTTAGAGGCAACTCTAAGTAGTATGCATAGGAGGTTGAGTGAAGAAGGGAGGGGAATGTGTGAGGGGAAAATAGGAAAGGGGGAGGTTGAGATTGCATTAAAAGGGTTGGGGAGGAATAAAAGCCCGGGGATAGACGGCCTAACAGCTGAATTCTATGTAGAGTTCGGGGAGGTACTGGTGCCTATACTCTGTGTGCTATTTGAGCAGTTGGAGGAGAGGGAGGAACTGCCGGCCGATCTCTCAACGGGGGTTATAAGTATATTGTTTAAGAAGGGAAGTAGGGATAGGCTTGAGAATTATAGACCACTAACGATGCTTAACACGGATTACAAAATAATAGCACGGGTGTTGTCAAACAGGATAAAGAGGGTGATTGGGACGGTAGTGGGTGACACACAGGCGTATAGTATTCCAGGGAGAGAGATAAGTGACACGGTGTGTAGTATTAGGGACATAATAGACCACATGAAGAAGGGCATAGGAGGGGTGGTGGTGAGCCTGGACCTAAACAAGGCGTTTGACAGGGTCAATCACAGGTATTTGTTTAAGGTGTTAGAGAGAGCGGGATTTGGGGAAGGTTTGATAGGGTGGATAAGGAGGATGTATGCTGGGGCGGTGAGTTGTGTGAAAATCAATGGGATTGTCACCAATGTATTTAAGCTGGGGAGATCGGTCCGGCAGGGATGCCCTCTTTCCGCGATGCTATACGCACTGTCGGCGGAGCCGCTGGCGGCAATGCTGTTACAGAGTGAGGCGATCAGAGGGATAGAGGTGCCGGGGGGGGGGAGGAGCTTGTTGTTTCAATATGCTGATGATACAACGGTTATGGTGAGGGATATGGGAAGTATTAGAGGGGTATTTGAGGTTCTTGAAACATATGGAGGGGCGTCAGGGGCAAGAGTAAATAAGGAGAAGTCTGAATACATGGTGCTGGGAGAGGGGAGGGTAGGGAAGATGGAGATGGGGTTGAAGGAAAACAAAGAATATTTCAGGGTGTTAGGAATAAATATGGGAATTAAGGATAAGGAAGGGAGAGATGTGCAATACGAGGGCATTGTTGAGGGGATCAGGAGAACTTTGAGATGGTGGAAGGGGAGGAAATTGAAACTGAGGGGGAAAATAATAATTATAAATGGGCTAATAATGAGTAAATTGATATATGTGATGACTGTGAGGGAGGTGCCTGAAAAGGTACTAAAAGAAGTGGACAAAATAATAAGTGAATTTATCTGGGACGGGAAGGGGGTTAGGATTGCGAAAGAGGTGATGGAGAATGAGTACAAAGACGGGGGGTTAAAACTGATTAATCTGGAAAGGAAGCTGGGGGCCTTAAGGGTAAAAATAATGATAAAATACCTGGATGAGGGGAATGACTATGTATGGAAGATTTTCATGAGAGAGGCGCTGCAAAGGTGTGGGGAGTGTGGGGATAGCGCGGTTTTCATGAGGATAAGACGAGGAGATATGGCGGGGCTAAGCGACTTCCAGAGGGAAGTGGTGGGTGCGTGGGGCTCTTTGTTGCCAAAAATCAATTATGTGTGTGAAAGAAAAGAACAGGTGTGGAAGCAGCCCATCTTCCTGAATCCTAAAATAACAAAGGAAGGGGCTGTTCTATTCAACCTACCCATGTGGAGAGCGGGGTTCAGGACACTGAGGGATCTAGTGTATGAGTTTGTGCCGGGATTCATGAGGGCACAGGTGGTGGTGGATGAGGTGAGGGGTAAGGACCTTATAATGGGTTCTGGCACAGCGGAAAATATTATGGAAACTGTAATAGAGGGGATGCCTGTTGAGTGGAAGTGGATGATAGAGAGTGAGAGTGCAAGGGGGAGTGTGAATGATAATGAGATGAAGTTATATGTGGGTGAAGGGGATAAAATGTGTGAATTGGGGAAGATCAAGACCAGGGGAATATATGGGATGCTGGCAAAAGGGATACCAAGGAGGCCAGCAGGGGAAAAAGTGTGGGGAAAGGTAATGAGCAATGTCGAGGTGAAGGGTATATGGGGAAATCTGAGGGTGAAGGGCAACAATGTGGAGTGTGAAAATTTTGATTACCTCCTGAGACATAACAGGATCTACAACAATCTGATCGTGAGCATGTTTGATAAGGGGGTAAACAAAGAATGTGATGTATGTAAAATAGGGGTGGAGAATGTGATGCATGAATTTTTCGATTGCACTATGTTGGGTTTTTTTTTTACTAGGATGAAAGAGTTGATTGAGAGGTGTTGGAATGGGTGTTTGTTGAGGAGAATGGAATGGAAGGAACTGTGGTTGTTTGGTTGGAGAGGGAAGATGAATGATTGTAATGTGGGGCTCCTGAACCTCGTGCTGAGCCATGCGAGATACGCAGTAAAGGTCAGGAGAAATTATGCACACTATGAGGGGAAGAGACTGGAAGTCTGGGATATAATGGTGAGGAGCTTGAAGAGGGATATTGGGATGTTGTTTGTGTACATGAAGAGGGAGGATTTTGTGAGCATGATGGTGGAAGAGTGTGCGCTAATTGAACTGAGGGAGGGGAGTCTGGAGTACAATTTTGTGCAAGGGAGCCAGACGTAATGATATCAATGTGGAGGGGAAAATGTGATGTGCAATGTCAGGTCTGAAGAAGTAATCAGGGGGGGAATGTGATGAAAATATGCATATGTGGATGTGCAATGCTGAAAAGTTGTGGATATGAAATGTTGTATGAAGTGTGTTTGTAAAATGTAAAAAGGTCAAGTTTTGATACAATAAAAAAAGATAAAAAAAAAAAAAGCACGCCCGATCTCGTCCGATCTCGGAAGCTAAGCAGAGTCGGGCCGGGTCAGTACTTGGATGGGAGACCGCCTGGGAATACCCGGTGCTGTAAGCTTTTGGTTGTTAAATACAGGCACATCCGTGGTGATAAGACAATATTTATAACCGAAAATAGCATGCTACACGTGGGTAGATTAGTTGCAAAGGTCGGGTGGTCTGTTTTAAGTCAGTTTCAAATTAAAATGGGTCATTCAGAAAGTGATATTTCTGAATAAATAGCACTTTCTGAACACATGTCAAACAGACATTCCTATTAAAAGTTATCAATTAGTAGCACGATCGGACACGAGCACTCTGTTTATTTCACACTGCAAGGAGACCGAGCTTGAAAAGCACCTCTCTGTGGCCGCTCCAAGACCCCCAAAACACGGACTAAGGAGCTCCAGGATCCCTCCCTGCCTTGAGAAAACAGGCTAGTTCACACTTACATTACGTACACCGACAAAGCCACCTCTTCGGGGCCGCTCCAAGACCCCCAAAACACGGACGCAGCAGCCCCAGCATCTCTCCCTGACATGAGCAAACAGGTTATTTCAGACTTCCATGACATACCCCGGGGAAAAGCACCTCTCTGTGGCCGCTCCAAGACCCCCAAAACACGGACGCAGCAGCCCCAGCATCTCTCCCTGACATGAGCAAACAGGTTATTTCAGACTTCCATGACATACCCCGGGGAAAAGCATCTCTCTGTGGCCGCTCCAAGACCCCCAAAACACGGACGCAGCAGCCCCAGCATCTCTCCCTGACATGAGCAAACAGGTTATTTCAGACTTCCATGACGTACCCCGGGGAAAAGCACCTCTCTGTGGCCGCTCCAAGACCCCCAAAACACGGACTAAGGAGCTCCAGGATCTCTCCCTGACATGCGTACTTCCAGAACCTCGCACACCTTGGGTCCCCGGGCCCCCGAACTTAAGCACTCCCCCACGGACTAAACCAAGATGATCACACCCTCAAGAATCTCGTGCCCCTGGGAATCTTAAAGGGGGGTCTACTTTGCGGTGCTTTACCGTCCGCCCATCGGCACCCATAGTCGGCCTTCCTCACAGCAGCAGCACCCAACCTCCATGGAGGATGTTTCTCGTGCCCCTGGCTACACTTAAAGGGGGTCTACTTTGCGGTGCTTTACCGTCCGCCCATCGGCACCCATAGTCGGCCTTCCTCACAGCAGCAGCACCCAACCTCCATGGAGGATGTTTCTCGTGCCCCTGGCTACACTTAAAGGGGGTCTACTTTGCGGTGCTTTACCGTCCGCCCATCGGCACCCATAGTCGGCCTTCCTCACAGCAGCAGCACCCAACCTCCATGGAGGATGTTTCTCGTGCCCCTGGCTACACTTAAAGGGGGTCTACTTTGCGGTGCTTTACCGTCCGCCCATCGGCACCCATAGTCGGCCTTCCTCACAGCAGCAGCACCCAACCTCCATGGAGGATGTTTCTCGTGCCCCTGGCTACACTTAAAGGGGGTCTACTTTGCGGTGCTTTACCGTCCGCCCATCGGCACCCATAGTCGGCCTTCCTCACAGCAGCAGCACCCAACCTCCATGGAGGATGTTTCTCGTGCCCCTGGCTACACTTAAAGGGGGTCTACTTTGCGGTGCTTTACCGTCCGCCCATCGGCACCCATAGTCGGCCTTCCTCACAGCAGCAGCACCCAACCTCCATGGAGGATGTTTCTCGTGCCCCTGGCTACACTTAAAGGGGGTCTACTTTGCGGTGCTTTACCGTCCGCCCATCGGCACCCATAGTCGGCCTTCCTCACAGCAGCAGCACCCAACCTCCATGGAGGATGTTTCTCGTGCCCCTGGCTACACTTAAAGGGGGTCTACTTTGCGGTGCTTTACCGTCCGCCCATCGGCACCCATAGTCGGCCTTCCTCACAGCAGCAGCACCCAACCTCCATGGAGGATGTTTCTCGTGCCCCTGGCTACACTTAAAGGGGGTCTACTTTGCGGTGCTTTACCGTCCGCCCATCGGCACCCATAGTCGGCCTTCCTCACAGCAGCAGCACCCAACCTCCATGGAGGATGTTTCTCGTGCCCCTGGCTACACTTAAAGGGGGTCTACTTTGCGGTGCTTTACCGTCCGCCCATCAGCACCCATAGTCGGCCTTCCTCACAGCAGCAGCACCCAACCTCCATGGAG
>NW_027262193.1:0-38909 GCF_902827115.2 Pseudochaenichthys georgianus | reverse complement strand
GTGGCGCGAGAGGGAAAGTCAGATTATCATTAATGTCACTCGGGTTCATCCTCTGGAAACCATGAATGTTTGTAGACACCTGATTGGCTCCTGCAGTTCTACTTCCTGTCTGACCTCCTCTCACCTGATTGGCTCCTGCAGTTCTACTTCCTGTCTGACCTCCTCTCACCTGATTGGCTCCTGCAGTTCTACTTCCTGTCTGACCTTCTCTCACCTGATTGGCTCCTGCAGTTCTACTCCTGTCTGACCTCCTCTCACCTGATTGGCTCCTGCAGTTCTACTTCCTGTCTGACCTCCTCTCACCTGATTGGCTCCTGCAGTTCTACTTCCTGTCTGACCTTCTCTCACCTGATTGGCTCCTGCAGTTCTACTTCCTGTCTGACCTCCTCTCACCTGATTGGCTCCTGCAGTTCTACTTCCTGTCTGACCTCCTCTCACCTGCACCACGTATCCCGACAGACACTTGAAGTTTGGAGGCTGGTGAGCTCCGTCGATCAGAACCTCTCCGGAGAGCCCGGCCGGGTCCTTCCTCGCCGCCAACACGTCCAGAAACCTGATGTGGGGACATTCAAGTTCGAGGGCTGATTGGACACGAATTCTACTGACACTTTGGATTTGTTTAACAAACCGTTCTTGTATTTCACATATTTTCTGCTTATTTTTTAAATATATTTTACTCATAGTTTTTTGGGATATTTAACACATTTCACGCTCATACAACGTTTCACATATTTTAATAATAATTTGTATTTTTCACATTATTTTAAGACATTTTCTGGATAATTCTTCCCATATTTTAGTTATATGTTATTTTACAAATGTCTTGCAGTAAATATTTATTAATTTGAATAATAAAAATAGCTTCGTAAAGGAACACGTGATCCTTTAGTTCATCACCAGCTGCAGATGCATGCTTTCCACTGGATGAAAACTACAGCATTTCCCTCTGAGATGTCGGGTTGTCGAAGTTTAAATTAGCATATGAAGTATTAAAGTTCAGTTCAGACTCACGATGATTTCCCACTTCCTGTTGCTCCCATGATGGCGTTCAGTCCCGGCTTCATGAGGCCACTGAGGGAGACAATAACAAAAACAGTTTAGAAATATGAGAAAAGTTCATATAATTGAAACTAAACAACGTACAGAACTGAGCTGGTACCATGCTAACAGTTCCCCTTTGTTTCCATTCTTTGTGCTAAGCTAAGCTAACGGTCTCATATTGCTGACTCATCTCTCGTCTAAAGTCATGTTTTGTTTAACATGACGCGGCAGTTTCACTTCAGTGCTTCTCCGCGGTGAACTTTGTATGAAATCAAGTTTTTTGAGGTTTTTGTGGAAAAGTTTGATTCATCTTTTGGGGTTTTTGCTGACTCGGGATAAAGACTTAGTAAATCAGCAACGCATAACATGACTCAGCAGTTTTGATGATGTTTCTCTCTTCCTTTTTATTCCCAGCAAACTGAATTGATGTTTTGTTTGTTTGGAGTCTATTTGTATATAACATTACAAGACTGCTTCTTATTATTACATTATATGCGTATTGTGCTCATGAGATTGCTATGACTATAGAATAAATAGACACAATCACTAATCCCAGGTTCTGATGGGTTCGATGCAACGAGGGGAATAGTCAGAAGAAAGTTTGGCTTGCAGAGACGAGAACACAAAGAACAGCACATCGCGCCGGCCTCGACTCCGCAAAGCTAGGAAGCAACATTATGGTTTCCCGCTATATCTGAAGAAACGCGAGAGAAAACAAATTAGCATGATGGTGCCAGAGCAGGGAGGGACTTCCATAGGCCGGCCGAATGCTGATTGGAGGATCGTGTTGCCAAGAGACTCTGAGTCTGCGCACCAACCAAAGAGAACCAAGTCTAAACCGCGGTATCTCTTCAGCTAGTCTTGACCAATCATAAATGTACGGGCAACGTCCTGTCGCACGAGGTTCGAGGCTCTTGACGGATTTGGTGGTTACAGATTACATTACCATTATTGTCTGTGATTCCAAAGACGTGACGAGTCCTTGGCCAAGTGATATATATCTTTTGCTCTCTTTACAATAAATAATTACACTTAGAAGTTATCCGTCTTTTCTGGAATTCTGAACCCAACAGTTCGCCTTTGTTTCCAGTCTTTGTGCTAAGCTAAGCTAACAGTCTGCTCTCATATTGCTGACTCATCTCTAAAGTCATGTTTTGTTTAACATGACGCGGCAGTTTCACTTCTGTGTTTCTCCGCGGGGAACTTTGTGATTGCAGATATGAAATCGAGAACATTTGAAGAACTGACTTTTTTTTTTTTAGGTTTTTGTGGAAAAGTTTGATTCGTCTTTTGCTGACTCAGGATAAAGACTTAGTAAATCAGCAACGCATAACATGACTCAGCAGTTTTGATGATGTTTCTCTCTTCCTTTTTATTCCCAGCAAACTGAATTGATGTTTTGTTTTCATTGAAACTGTTTGAATTTGTCTTTTAGCACGTTTAATAAGATATTTTTCAAGACCTCTGTTTTTACCCTTAAGTCCTCGCCTTAAACAATTTTACTTAACTAAGGGAACTTTCCAAGGACTATTTCTTTATTAATTTATAGAGATGTTACAGCCGTCTGTTGACTTGTACTCTCTCCTGTTAACGTCTCTCTGACTTGGCCTATAAATGGTCACATGTTGGTGGAAATTGCCCAAAAATGAAGTCAGGATGCCAAGGAAAAGATGACAGAAACCACTTTGTTAAGAACAACAAACATATATAAAAGAATGGGTTACAAAATGAGGCATCAAACCGGAAAGAAAAAGCATTACAAAATACTGAAAAAATGCCAAAGGTTGCGTATAGATAGTTAAAACAAGCAGGCTAAGTCCATAGGAGGAAAGCAGGGATGTTTCTCTAATCAAAATTCAAAAGTAATTGTGTTTTATGCAGAATAATAAAAGACAGTAAATATAATTGTACGGCTGCACACATGTTCCCACGCTCTTAATTTCTATAAGAACACTGAACCTTCAGCTTTAGTCAATGATTACACTGAACAATAAAACAGCAAATACCACCCTCTGTACTCCACACACACACTGCACTTTGATCATGTTCATAACACGCCATTATGAAAGGTTTCATAACAGATCATAACGACAGGGAGCATCTGAAGTCAGGTGTTTGTGTTGCAGCTAATATAAATATATTTTGACCTCTCTGTGAGCTCGGAAGAAAGCAAATATGCTTTCCAGCTCTTAGATTTAGTGAGGGTTGCTTACACATCGACACACTACAGCGTGAAGGATCGAGCAAAGCAACGCTGTAGTTATGCTCAACAACTGGAGGTCGATCAGAGAGCAACGACCTTTATCAAGGCGGTCTCCATGCTTTAAAACATGTGTTGTGTAATCTAGGTTTTTTCCTCCTGATTTTGAGCCTCTCTTAATTTGTAAAGGTTTCTTTATCGGACCAAACTTTCTAGTCTAAGGTCATGATAGTGACTTGGTGAGGCTGTTCTTAAAACAGAGGGTCTGAGCAGTGGCGGCCAGCCAATAAGGGCGCTGCCTCACCTCTTCCCACATAAAAAAAAAAAAAAAAAAAAATTGTATTCAAAAAAAAAAATATTAATTTTTTTTTTTTTTTTAAATATATATTTTATATTTTTATTTGTAATGAACAAGGTAAATATCATACAATTGGTATCAGTAAAATGTATAATCTACAATAAAATCTCGTTTAAAATGGTGTTACTGATAAGTCACCCGTTTCCTGCCTGGCCTTGCCCATGGCATTAGTTTATCATTACGGGGCAGAGCCCCCGAGCCAAACAGCAGCAACCAGCAGGTTGCAAAAGTCTCAATAGTAAACTGTGCCGCCCAAACATAATTTCAGCCAATCAGCGCCGTCAAATATTTTGGTCACGAGGGCGCTCACGTTGGCGCCCATGTTGCTTACGTGCGTTGACGTGAGTTGTTTTTTAGACTCGTGAGTGACCAAGGTGACGCAGTAGTTGGATGAGAATGGCTTTGTGTGCAGGTGGAGTCGCCGGACCTCGGTCCGCACCCAATTCCGCCCAAGAGCTACTCGCCAATCCTTTCGAAAGGAGAAGTTTGGGAGATAAACTGTTGCTTAAAGACCTTGGACCGGACCAACCCGATTTGTATATATCGCAGCAAGCTCGTGAAAAAGACAAAACGTATCAACGAGGCTTCTCACGTAGCTGGTACACCAGAAAGGCTAGCTGGATGCAAACAGGTACATGCTGTCTTTTGTTTCCCATGCTTGCTCTTCAAACAGCCGGGGACAGATACGATGTGCCCGTGGACTGTGACAGGGGTAAGCGATATGAAGCATTTGTCCAAAAAATTAAAAAGCACGAGTGCACGAAGTAACATATGACAAGTACATTCAAGCTAGCCATGCTTGGCAAAGCTAACATAGCATAACAACACAGCCGTTAGCTCTTAGCACTCAGAGCTCACAGCTCCTCATATCCGTTCAGAAACTAGACAAAAGTTAAAGAAGTACAAACCACAGACTGCCTGTGTCATGGAGAATACAGTCGCTGGTTTATTTATGTCTGTAGGCCGTTGTTGTGAGTGTGGACGGTCGGAGCATATCCAACGTTAGCTTAGCCAAGCTCCATTCAGAAAACATGCATTCTAAAAGGTTTTTCGTCTGCCGTCTGTCTGCAGACTTGTCAAAGCGCTAATTCATGGTTTTACTAACCGGTATCAGTGTGTTGTTACTTCGGCATCATTTAGAAACGTGTATTACAATTAAATCACGGTCAAATATGTTCATCTTGTTGTAGTTGTAGCCCCCTGGCCAGCAGTTCTCTCTCTAGTTTAGCATGCTCAGCCCGACTCAGCCTGGTTGTTCCTGGCCCTAGAACCACGATTTTATGGGTCCAGAAAAACTGAATTAGGACCCGCTAGCCGGTACTAGGCCAAGTGGAAACGCAACCAAAAACGGGCACCGCACGGCTCGGCACGCTAAAAGCGAGCTCCGTGCTGCACTGGAAACGCGCCATTACATCACCAGAAGTCCTAATTTAAGGGGTCATTTCTCCCAAAACAAAATGTTTTACTCACTATATCAACAGCCCCACCAAAAATATTTTCCACCAGCCGCCACTGGGTCTGAGTGTTGATATTAGCGTGCTAAATATCTCATTGTCGGTGGAACGCCATTATGTTAACAAGTATTTAATCAACTGTTGTCCTGATGAAGGCACTACATACAAAGTAAGAGTATCACTGAAGATATTTCAATTCACGCTGAGGGGAAAGTGAAAATATGTGATTCATTTCATTGAAATCGGACACAGTTCTTGAGACCATAAATCCCATTGGTCAATCTCAATCTTAATGTCATAGGGTTCATCCTCTGGAAACCATGAATGCTTGTACCAAATTTTGCACCAATCCAATCAAAGTTCGTGCAAATCCATCAAGTAGTTGTTACATTTTACAAACAAAAACTTGTGGCACGAGTGGAAAAGTCTAAGAACATCCAACAGTTGTTATCCTCTGGGAAACATGAGTGACCAATTTCTACGCCAATCAATGCCGTGAATATGGAGATTTTCGACAGGATAAGTAAAATATTTGACTTGTTTTTGGAGGGAAATTGGTAGGATGTATGCTCTTAGCAACGTGACATAAAGAGCCAATTTTCATGTAAATCCATCGAGTAATCGTTAAGACGTTTCCCTAAAAACTAAAACTGGAAACCATATGTTGGCACTGCGGTCTGTCCTCTGGGAACCATGAATGTTTCTGCCAAATGTCATGATTATATCGTGAATAATTGTCGAGATATTTCAGTCCGGAGTTGGACCAAGCATCAGGTTTCTAGAATTCACCGTCCTGTTTGAAAGCATCCTGCCGCTCAGCTGTTTGTTGCTTCAAGCTGAGTCTCATTGTATTACAACGCGCTTCTGGAGGCGTGTGTTTGTCACAGGGCAAAGGTTCGTTTCTGCACAAAGAAAACGTCCTTCCTTTGCCTCCAAATGTGTGTGTGTTTGATTGGGTGGGCTTTGATCGGGTCACGTAGAAAACTCCAGGTGTCCTCTGTCGGTACGTAGAGAAAAAAACAATCACTGTCGCCTCAAGATTACCGAGTTCAAACGTTAAAGGTCCAGAGGGATGGAAAAAGGAATTTAGAGGAAGGGGTGCTTAAGATGTGAGGATATTTTGCTGCAAAATCTATTAAATGCAAGGGAATCTGCAATATAAGTGGATTTACTGACGAAACGACGAGGTCTGTGTCGAACTTTAAGTTTTTTTTAGTGAGAAAATGTTGTTTAGGGTTTTCAGACTTTTAGGGAAATGACAGGAAGTTCTAATAATCAGACCTGGAAAAAGTAAAAATGCATCAGAAAAAAAATCATGGAAAGTGTAGGAGACCAAATTGTTGTGCTGCCTATCTCTGTGTCTTATCCTCAGGGGCGGCGGGTGCTGTAGGCTAGGGAAGCCTTCCCAAATATTTGTGTCACTGCATCCTGGTAAAATACAAATATAATGTTTGTGTCTTTGACATTAGCGCTGCTATGCAGCCACCTGTGCCCTGTGTGCTACGAAGCCAGTTCAAACCCTGGATATGTTTGAGTTATCTTCACTAACCCTAACAAACGAGATCTCGACGCTGGTTAATATCAACTCGGTAAATCAAGCCAGGGCTTCTCTCACCAGCTGAGAGCGCGTTCACGTGAAAGGGGCGGGGTTAGCAACATTTGACCAATCACAAACAGGGACAAGTGTACTGACAGCGCAGCGTCATACTTCATTAATGAAAAGTAAACTAATATTAGACAAATATGAACTTTAAATTTCATATTTGTCTAATATTAGTCATCCATGACTTAAACATAATAATCCAGGATACAAGCCACCTGCAAGGGAATACAGAATAACTGGTTACAAAATAAATAAACTTCCGAGTGTTTGAAAGCGTAACAGTTTTATGATATCACTGCCCGTCTGAGACACGAGTGGATCTGACTTTAATTACATTTGAGTTGAGTGTTTCGTCAACATAATGTGTTGCTTAAAATAATACTTCTGCATCCAGTCTGTGACGCTGAGTGTTGCACGGTCCTATACGGCTCAGCTGACTCAGATAAGGAGATAATACAGGCTATGATATTATCTGATCGATGATCTGATTGAATGTGATATGAATGATAAGTGCGACACGTCGGCGTCTTCTCTGCATACAGCAGTTTAAACTGTATTTCCTTTATCCTGTAATATGACTTGATAGATTTAAACTCCGCACACTGAGCTCTGATTGGTCAGCAAGCGGTGCTTTCACTGAGTTGATCTCTTTTCTATAGACACCGGAGGGTCTATAAAAAAAAAGTGATTTAGCCTTCCCAAACCTGAGCCACACGCGCCGCCTATGCTTATCCTATATCTAACAGAACTGCTCGGGTCGTGATAGATTGAGTGGGAAGTTCATGAGATCTTTCTAGAGGGTTATCAAGAATAACTTTGATCCAATGACCTTCTCCCTCTCTGTCTGTGTCTGTGTCTTCTCTTGTTCCGATTAACCACATCTTTCTTCTTGTTTTGTATCTATATCTACGCCGGGATCCGGAGTCGAGGCTGATCCTCTTTCTGTGGTCCTGTGTCCTGGATCCTCTATCCTGAGCTCTGGATTAAGTCGTGGACTTTGAGTCGTGGCTGAACCTGTCTCTGCGGTCCTGCCTGGGTCTCGTCATGCTGCTTCCCTGATGGCTTCCACAGGATTCTAGCTGACATCCTCGTGGATTCATCTTCTCATTACAGACACATGCATTTCCTAACATTCGATCTATATGCTGTCAAATGTATTATCTCTTGGATTTCCACACGGCATCTATTGCACGTCTGTCCGTCCTGGGAGAGGGATCCCTCCTCTGCTGCTCTCCCTGAGGTTTCTCCCATGTTCCCTTTAAACCGTGGGTTTTCTCTGGAAGCTTTTCCTTGTACGATGTGAGGGTCTAAGGATATAGCAACGTTTCTCAAAGTGTGGGGCGCAGAGATGTGATAGGTGGGTCACGAAATACAAATTATTATTATTTTTTTTAAAACAAAAATTATTATTTATTTATTTTTTCACACTGGTGGAATATCAAAACAACGGCCCGGGGTGCAAAACGTATCAATGAAAAGCGACCCTCTACCACACAAAACACCTGTAGATAACCCAATTTGTGTTCTTTGAAATTGAAAAGGATATTGCATTGTGTTTGTTACTTTCGTTGCAGTTCTATGTCTTAAGTGTAATTTGGCATGCTTTTATTTTGAAGACGAGTTTACGCTGTTGACAGTTGTTGTTGCTATGGAAACAAGAAACGTTTCACAGCGGGGGAACTTGTCATAAAGTCCGCGATAATAAAGCCCACCCATTTAGAGGGAAGATATGATTGGAGGAGCTTCTTTCATGTAACCCTTCACATTCAAACAGAAACTGAATAGGCAGATTCAAAGGATTTATTTCTTTGGAAATGTTATTTTAAATACAATTTAATCAAGTTATTATTGGTAAAACTAATGACAAATATTACTAAAAACATATTTAAAACAAATATATAAAAGAAAAAGATTATTTGTTTTAATGTTTTTAAATATTATTTTGTAGAATATCTTAGGCCCTCAGAGACAGGCTCGCCATCTCTCATACCCACATGTGAAACGCTCTCACAGACACACAACAGCGTTGCAGTCGGGAAGAAAAGCAATGTGGAGCGAGAGAGAGAGAGCAAGAGAGAGATAATAATAATGTCTATTTAATAAAGTTGTAAAAAATAAATAAGAAATCATTCCAATGTGTACTATAGCAGGGGTTCCCAACCTTTATTGTGCCAAGGACTGGCAGATACATTTAAAAAAAATCGCGGACCGGTTGTCAATTTTAACTGATTTTAATATTTACTCACCACCAGCAGGTAGCAACAGAGGCTAATTGTAGGAGGATTATGAAGGAGGTGTGTGTGTGTGTGTGAGTGAGTGAGTGAGTGAGTGAGTGAGTGAGTGAGTGAGTGAGTGAGTGAGTGAGTGAGTGAGTGAGTGAGTGAGTGAGTGAGTGAGTGAGTGAGTGAGTGAGTGAGTGAGTGAGTGAGTGAGTGAGTGAGTGAGTGAGTGAGTGAGTGAGTGAGTGAGTGAGTGAGTGAGTGAGTGAGTGAGTGAGTGAGTGAGTGAGTGAGTGAGTGAGTGAGTGAGTGAGTGAGTGAGTGAGTGAGTGAGTGAGTGAGTGGCATTTGTTTTCAGAAGATATTATGATAGTGATGTTTGTTCCGGTGCATGTCCGACAGCATTTAGCTCTACATCGAGATTAAGATTAAACTAATTTATTTTGGGAACACCCGCATACAGGCTGCCTGTGGAGTTAGCCAGATGTGTGTAAATTACTGTTCATGCTCATTTGAAAACAAATGGCGGTGTTGGACAGACACAAACACACCGAACATACAGAGCAGAGCACACACACACACACACACACACACACACACATCATGCGCCTTGGTGACCGGACATCTCCTTCATACAACTAATAAAAGGGGGAGTAATGGGGCAGTTCGATGTGTGTAGAGATGTGTGTAGAGGTGTGTGTAGAGGTGTGTGTGGTTAACACGTAGCAGCCTGCAGTCACTCGCTGTTCTGATGAAGGTAAACACGGCGAAGGCTACTGGATGAAATAATATGACTGGTATAGGTGCAAAAATTAAACACTTTTTGAAAAAAATATTTTGATAAAATATTTTTGATATATTTATAATTCTGCAAATATTACGATAAACTCAGCTATTTCACGGCCCGGCAGTAACACCTCCGCGGACCGGGGGTTGGGAACCCCTGTACTATTGGACAGTAAAAAGTTTAAAAGGGGAGGGATTAGTAAAATATGCATAAATAAAAAGAAGGAATGCTAACTAGGTAACATAAGATAAGAATAAACAAGTTTAAATGATTTGTTGTGATCATATTCTAAAGATGTTTTGATTATTGAAAAGTATACAGCTCCCTTTCATCTGAGTGTTGAGAGCTGTACCCATAAATTCATGTTGGGCTCAAAGTAGGGCTGCTCGATTATGGCAAAAATCATAATCTCGATTATTTGGGTCAATAATTGATATCACGATTATTAAAAACGATTAACCATTTACTTTGAAAAACATCAATTTATTGAAGAAAATAATTTGAAAAGTATGTTTTTAACAGCTGATTACCCTGAACTTTAAGAATAATTCAACTGAAAAACCTATTAAATTTTTTTTTAAAATTTAAGAAAATATAATCGTTGCAAGCCAAAAACGTAATTGCGATTAAAATACGATTAATCGAGCAGCCCTAGCTCAAAGTGCACCAGATTGATGCATTTAACTTCAACATTTAAAAAAAATCTTCCTGGGGTGCCCTTGGACCCCCCTCGAGGATGTGACGTCCACCACCAAATAAAGCAGGTTAAAATAATTAAATTGCTACATTTAATTTTAGTAAACACTGAAAACGAGTCCCACAGACCCAAACAGCACTCAAAGGTTAGAGGTAGCATATAATAATGTTAAAATGTGCTAAATATATACACTGCAAAAAAACTAAAAGAGGAGTAAAAGTAGCTCACGACTTGTTTAATGTTTTGAAAGTAGCTCTCATCCTAAAAAAGGTTGGAGACCCCGTTATAGAACGATATATTTGACCATTTTAAGCTTGGCCTACCATTTCATTGGAGCGACGAGGAACAGGTGGGGCTTGAAAAGGCCCACCTGTTCAAAGTGGGGAATGACAGGACAAGTTTGAGAACCACTGGGATAGAGGGTGTCGTTTTTTTTCATACTGATATTCTGAACAATCTGTGCCGTTGTATTTGCTGTAAAGTGTCTCGACTGTAGGCTATGAAAAAATACCTCACGATGTCCATCTAATTATGAACTTGCTTTACTTTCACGGGACACATTTTTCGTGATAGCAAATGTAACAAAGTAACATATTTAGTCCGTGCGCAAAGCATTGTGGGGATTTTAAGGATGCGAAGTCTACCCATGTGCAGCCTCGAAATTACCCCCAAACAAAGGACGCGGCCTCGGTGGAATTCCAAGTATGCTGGAGATTGGAAGAGTCCTTCAGTGGCACTCGATGACGTAGCATCCTTGAAATATTGGCTTGGAAGCCAGTATCCTCGAGATTGAGAAACGGCCAGCATGTCGTTGTGTCCCTGAGGCTGCGGCCACACGAGGACGAATTCGGTCGTTTGCGTTACTGTTTAGTGTCATATAGACCGTTCGGCCGCACGAGGACGACCGAATATGGCACTAAACGACTGAGGAAACGATAACGGGTCCCAAGGTGGATAGAACGGCATACGCAACGCTCTGGGGGGTCAAACGGCTCCGTGTGTGTGCCCGATCCGAACATTTTCAGATCACTGATAGTGATTGCGCAATAGCCCCGCCTCTCCCCACCTCTTCTGCTCACCTCCGCTTACCCCGCGCCAGTGCTGAAGTGTTTCGCCACCAACAACAACAACAATGGCGGATCGCAGAGTTGCCATCGTGCTCCGGACGCTATTGACCATGCTACAGTTGTTTGTGCAACATCTACAGCAATAATGATGAGGCAATAGCCCCGCCTCTCCCCACCTCTGCTGCTCACCCCCACGTCAAAGTAAACTGCACCCTGAATTCAGATTATTTATCTTTCTCTCGCGAGTGAAGTCTAATCTGACAGGACGGAGACACGCAGCTCTGCTCACCTGCAGCTCCTCCCGCTGCAGCAAAACACACACTTCAAGTCAGATCATCACCCTTAGCTATTTTAATTACCTCTCAAACTAAACTAGTTATAAATATGTTTATTTTTACTGTCGGCCGGGTCACTGATTACTGGATGAGCTGCTGCATGAGACAGACGCTGGCGCTGTCTGAAGAGAGGGAGGAAAAAGAGAGGCTCTGTGTATTTTATCATTATATTATATAGAGTCATTATTCATTTGTTTTAAAGCTCAATAAATAACAAAGAAGACCTTTGACCGGCACTTTTCTAATTTTGTCCGGAAGATTTAAACTTTAATACACGCTGACTGGCGAAAAACTCTGCCCGGTTCCCTCGGCCCCCACCGCGGAGAATAAACAGAAGGGCAACCATGACAACCATGCTTCTTCGCTGCTTTTGTGGAGGGAGTAACAGCGCCACGTACAGGCTCGGCATATGTACTGCAGCTTCTCCAGCGGCTGGAGCTAAACGGAGCGGTCTCGTGTGGACAGAAACTATCCGGATAACTATTGCGTGTGGACGGAAGCTTGTTTGCGATTGCGTTTGCGTTAATCCTATGCGTTTAGCCGTTTTTGTCCTCGTGTGGCCGCAGCCTGAGACACTTCACCCCAAAGTGCTCCTGTGGGGATTGCCCACAGTGTTGAGTATGTAGGTCGCTTTGGATAAAAGCGTCTAACAAGTGACATGTAATGTAAAAAAAGTTAAAAAAAACATCGACCAACCAGGATAGCCAGAAAAAGCCATTACAGGCTACGAGCTTTTCACCAAAAAAAGGAATATTAGTTATAAGACATATTATAATTATCTCTATTGACGTATTGTTCCGTTAGCAACCGAGCTAACTAGCTTCCTTATGTCTGGAAACAATGTTTATGACCCTTCAATGAAAATATTGAGACATTTGCTTCTCTTATAGCCTGTTGTTGTGTTACTGCTTTCAAACACCTCAAACCTGCAGAAAAGACAGATGGATGAACGTCTGTATCTCCGGAGCATTTAACCATTTAAAACATGACTCGTTTACATTTGTTACTGCCTTGTCGTATTGTTCTTGTATTTGTATGGTAATGTTGTACTGTTCGATGTATCATAGGTCCAATTTATAGTCACAAGTTTTAGCTTGTATTGTCAACATGATACTGTCTGTTATGTGTAATTGCACCTTCAGGAATGCTTGGAATGTCGCTGTAGTGACGATAAAGGAATCTAATTACATTCCCATTTTCGAAGCTGTATTTTACTCACTTCAAGTCGATGAGGATTTCCTTGATCGTCCCTTTCTTCCGACACAGGCAGTTTCCTCCAACGGTCACTTTGTAGACGATGTTGTGGAAGCTAACGGTGGCGCCGCGCAGCTGCTGGCCCAAACCTGCAGGCTGAAAAACACGTATTATAAACCCAAAATGTGTATATTTTTAATAATATGTGATCAATGAAGGAAGGGTACCTGGTGTCTGGAGGCTCCATTGGTCGCCATGTCTATCGCCACCCGGCCCTCAGACATCTTTACCTCTTCCTGCTGAAACACTGAGGATAGATTAGTGTTGTTAACGCGTATACAGGAAACTGACCCGTTTTCAACATAGCTTCAACTTTTCTATGGTTGCTATGGTTTCAATTAATTCCCATTTTTTTACAATAAATCAAGTTTTAACCTCCAAATAATGAATGAAACATGAATTTCTGTCCATTTTAAGTTTCAAGAACACGTTTTCAAGCAAGTATAAGCCTTTAAGATCACATTTTGAAGATTAAATTAGTACATTATATAAAAATAATAATATATTCAAGGTTGTGTCTATTAATAGTCACTAGATTACATAAAACTGACCCATTTCTAACATAGTTTTGCGTTTTAATCTAATATTTTCTATGGTTTCAATGCATTTTATATATATATATTCCTTATATACATTTATATATTTCTCAATGTATTCGCATTTAATCCTTCAAATAATGAGTGCAACATGAATTTTTTTTTAGTAAAAAGTGTTACGTTTAGAATTTAAAGCAAAGACAATTAAACAATCACAACAAAAATAATTTTAATTCGTTTTATCTTTTAATATCGCCTTTCTAAAAATAGAAATATTGTAAATAATGGATTTAAACTGGGTTTTTGTGATTTAATGTTAGCAGCTAATGTTAGCATGCTGGGCTAACTAGCTCTACAGCAGCAATGTAAGAGTTAATCAGAATATTGTTGGAAATCCAAAACCTACAATATTTATATTAAGTTCAGCAGTTACACATTTAGTAATCCAACACATCCACTGTGTGTTAGCTGTTCATATATGCCTGTTATCAGAGTTTATGTTACGGTGTGTGAAGCAGGCTGGACCCAAATGCAGAATAAAGTGAAAATTCCTTTATTTCAAGGCTAGGTGATAAACAAAGACAAAACAGAACACTCACCGACGAACTAGTCATGAGACAAGACGAACCGACAGAGACAGACAGAAAAACCAGAACTTAAATACACACGAGACTAATCACACAAACAAGACACAGGTGAGGAGGGAGGAGAAGACACGGGGACACAGGTGAACACAATCGGGCAATCAGACACACCAGGGAAGCTAACGACAGGGAACCACAGACAGATCTAAACAAGACACAACACAACGCAGGCAGAAAACCAGAAACAGATATAGACAAGACACAACGCAGACAGATCGTGACAGTTTAAACTCACATTATGACTCTTTTACACAATGTACGTCCGTCCACATCCTTGATAAGGTGGATAGAGACGCTCGTGTTAGATTATAACATGATAATCAGTCATTGACAGAATCACAATTATGAGTCTTGATCCTAAATAAATGCAGTGTGTGTTGAAAGTAAAAGTAGTAAAGAAGCTTACAAAAGAACCGCTCCCATGTTCCCCACCTTCACACACACTTAACGTGGTTACACAGAGCATCTAAAGAGCTGTATTTACCTTCTGAAAAGAGTAATCCCGGTGACACCGGCAGCAGCAGCAGCAGAGTGCAGTGTGTGAGGAGTGTGTGAGAGAGGAGTGTGTTGCCCCTTTCAAACCGGCTCGGAGCTGGAGCCTGGAAAGTACTGGTTTTTCCTGTTCACACCGCCTCTTAGCTCCGGAATCCGGTTCACTTCCAGCTCCAAAAAATTGTCAGCCTAGAGGCAAGAGCTTCGGAGCTAAGGAGTGTGTGAGAGCAGTGTGTGGTAAACCCAGTTTTATGACTGAAGGCTAGAAAAGAGAAGTAGGCAGGAGTGCAGCTGTCTCTCTCTCTCTCTCACACACACACACACACACACACGTGCGCACACACACACACACACATACCATGTATACATCACTTCAGGGGACATTACATTGACTTACATGCATTTCCTGGAGACTTATCCTAACCTGAACCAGAACCAACACAACCTAACCCTAACCAAGTCTTCACCCTAAATTAATGATCCCCCTCATGGGGACCTCCATTTTGTCCCCATAAGGGAGGCGGGTCCCCACACGTGACAATGTAAACAGATGTAGGTCCCCACAAGTATAGTAATGATAGGCCACACACACACACACACACACACACACACACACTTCCCCAACGCTACAGAAAGGGGGGTTGCGTTGAAGTGCACTCATTCTTGAGGTTATCAGTAAAATGTCAGATTTAATTGACAATAAAATGTTTACTGTCGTTCATTCAGTCACTGATATCAGTATATGGTACATCAGTGACGTCATGCTCACGTTATGCAGTGGCTGCTGTTTGTGTTACATCAGAGTATGAAATAAATACAAGTCCTGTATTTAATATGTACAATTACCATCAGAATGTACACCGAATACTGTTTACATCTTCAGAATCAGGAGGAGAACACTTAGATTACAGAACACGTTAAAAAATACAATTCAGAGGTGGAAGAAGTACTCAGATCTTGTACTTGAGTAAAAGTAGAAGTACTCAGATCTTGAGTAAAAGTAGAAGTACTCAGATCTTGTACTTGAGTAAAAGTAGAAGTACTCAGATCTTGTTCTTGAGTAAAACTAGAAGTACTCAGATCTTGTACTTGAGTAAAAGTAGAAGTACTCAGATCTTGTACTTAAGTAAAAGTAGAAGTACTCAGATCTTGTACTTGAGTAAAAGCAGAAGTACTCAGATCTTGTACTTGAGTAAAAGTAGAAGTACTCAGATCTTGTACTTGAGTAAAAGTAGAAGTACTCAGATCTTGTACTTGAGTAAAAGCAGAAGTACTCAGATCTTGTACTTGAGTAAAAGTAGAAGTACTCAGATCTTGTACTTGAGTAAAAGTAGAAGTACTCAGATCTTGTACTTGAGTAAAAGCAGAAGTACTCAGATCTTGTTCTTGAGTAAAAGTAGAAGTACTCAGATCTTGTGCTTGAGTAAAAGTAGAAGTACTCAGATCTTGAGTAAAAGTAGAAGTACTCAGATCTTGTACTAGAGTAAAAGTAGAAGTACTCAGATCTTGTTCTTGAGTAAAAGTAGAAGTACTCAGATCTTGAGTAAAAGTAGAAGTACTCAGATCTTGTTCTTGAGTAAAAGTAGAAGTACTCAGATCTTGTGCTTGAGTAAAAGTAGAAGTACTCAGATCTTGAGTAAAAGTAGAAGTACTCAGATCTTGTACTAGAGTAAAAGTAGAAGTACTCAGATCTTGTTCTTGAGTAAAAGTAGAAGTACTCAGATCTTGAGTAAAAGTAGAAGTACTCAGATCTTGTTCTTGAGTAAAAGTAGAAGTACTCAGATCTTGTACTTGAGTAAAAGTAGAAGTACTCAGATCTTGAGTAAAAGTAGAAGTACTCAGATCTTGTACTTGAGTAAAAGTAGAAGTACTCAGATCTTGTTCTTGAGTAAAACTAGAAGTACTCAGATCTTGTACTTGAGTAAAAGTAGAAGTACTCAGATCTTGTACTTGAGTAAAAGTAGAAGTACTCAGATCTTGTACTTAAGTAAAAGTAGAAGTACTCAGATCTTGTACTTGAGTAAAAGTAGAAGTACTCAGATCTTGCTCTTGAGTAAAAGCAGAAGTACTCAGATCTTGTACTTGAGTAAAAGCAGAAGTACTCAGATCTTGTACTTGAGTAAAAGTAGAAGTACTCAGATCTTGTACTTGAGTAAAAGTAGAAGTACTCAGATATTGTACTTGAGTAAAAGCAGAAGTACTCAGATATTGTACTTGAGTAAAAGTAGAAGTACTCAGATCTTGTACTTGAGTAAAAGTAGAAGTACTCAGATCTTGTACTTGAGTAAAAGCAGAAGTACTCAGATCTTGTACTTGAGTAAAAGTAGAAGTACTCAGATCTTGTACTAGAGTAAAAGTAGAAGTACTCAGATCTTGTTCTTGAGTAAAAGTAGAAGTACTCAGATCTTGAGTAAAAGTAGAAGTACTCAGATCTTGTTCTTGAGTAAAAGTAGAAGTACTCAGATCTTGTACTTGAGCAAAAGTAGAAGTACTCAGATCTTGTACTTGAGTAAAAGTAGAAGTACTCAGATCTTGTGCTTGAGTAAAAGTAGAAGTACTCAGATCTTGTACTTGAGCAAAAGTAGAAGTACTCAGATCTTGTACTTGAGTAAAAGTAGAAGTACTCAGATCTTGTTCTTGAGTAAAAGTAGAAGTACTCAGATCTTGTGCTTGAGTAAAAGTAGAAGTACTCAGATCTTGTACTAGAGTAAAAGTAGAAGTACTCAGATCTTGTGCTTGAGTAAAAGTAGAAGTACTCAGATCTTGTACTAGAGTAAAAGTAGAAGTACTCAGATCTTGTTCTTGAGTAAAAGTAGAAGTACTCAGATCTTGAGTAAAAGTAGAAGTACTCAGATATTGTACTTGAGTAAAAGTAGAAGTACTCAGATCTTGAGTAAAAGTAGAAGTACTCAGATCTTGTACTTGAGTAAAAGTAGAAGTACTCAGATCTTGTTCTTGAGTAAAACTAGAAGTACTCAGATCTTGTACTTGAGTAAAAGTAGAAGTACTCAGATCTTGTACTTAAGTAAAAGTAGAAGTACTCAGATCTTGTACTTGAGTAAAAGTAGAAGTACTCAGATCTTGTACTTGAGTAAAAGTAGAAGTACTCAGATCTTGTACTTGAGTAAAAGTAGAAGTACTCAGATCTTGTTACTTGAGTAAAAGTAGAAGTACTCAGATCTTGTACTTGAGTAAAAGTAGAAGTACTCAGATCTTGTACTTGAGTAAAAGCAGAAGTACTCAGATCTTGTACTTGAGTAAAAGCAGAAGTACTCAGATCTTGTACTTGAGTAAAAGTAGAAGTACTCAGATCTTGTACTTGAGTAAAAGTAGAAGTACTCAGATATTGTACTTGAGTAAAAGCAGAAGTACTCAGATATTGTACTTGAGTAAAAGTAGAAGTACTCAGATCTTGTACTTGAGTAAAAGTAGAAGTACTCAGATCTTGTACTTGAGTAAAAGCAGAAGTACTCAGATCTTGTACTTGAGTAAAAGTAGAAGTACTCAGATCTTGTACTAGAGTAAAAGTAGAAGTACTCAGATCTTGTTCTTGAGTAAAAGTAGAAGTACTCAGATCTTGAGTAAAAGTAGAAGTACTCAGATCTTGTTCTTGAGTAAAAGTAGAAGTACTCAGATCTTGTACTTGAGCAAAAGTAGAAGTACTCAGATCTTGTACTTGAGTAAAAGTAGAAGTACTCAGATCTTGTGCTTGAGTAAAAGTAGAAGTACTCAGATCTTGTACTTGAGTAAAAGTAGAAGTACTCAGATCTTGTACTTGAGTAAAAGTAGAAGTACTCAGATCTTGTACTAGAGTAAAAGTAGAAGTACTCAGATCTTGTGCTTGAGTAAAAGTAGAAGTACTCAGATCTTGTACTAGAGTAAAAGTAGAAGTACTCAGATCTTGTACTTGAGTAAAAGTAGAAGTACTCAGATCTTGAGTAAAAGTAGAAGTACTCAGATCTTGTACTTGAGTAAAAGTAGAAGTACTCAGATCTTGTTCTTGAGTAAAAGTAGAAGTACTCAGATCTTGTACTTGAGTAAAAGTAGAAGTACTCAGATCTTGTACTTGAGTAAAAGTAGAAGTACTCAGATCTTGTACTTGAGTAAAAGTAGAAGTACTCAGATCTTGTACTTGAGTAAAAGTAGAAGTACTCAGATCTTGTACTTGAGTAAAAGCAGAAGTACTCAGATCTTGTACTTGAGTAAAAGCAGAAGTACTCAGATCTTGTACTTGAGTAAAAGTAGAAGTACTCAGATCTTGTACTTGAGTAAAAGTAGAAGTACTCAGATATTGTACTTGAGTAAAAGCAGAAGTACTCAGATATTGTACTTGAGTAAAAGTAGAAGTACTCAGATCTTGTACTTGAGTAAAAGTAGAAGTACTCAGATCTTGTACTTGAGTAAAAGCAGAAGTACTCAGATCTTGTACTTGAGTAAAAGTAGAAGTACTCAGATCTTGTACTTGAGTAAAAGTAGAAGTACTCAGATCTTGTTCTTGAGTAAAAGTAGAAGTACTCAGATCTTGAGTAAAAGTAGAAGTACTCAGATCTTGTTCTTGAGTAAAAGTAGAAGTACTCAGATCTTGTACTTGAGCAAAAGTAGAAGTACTCAGATCTTGTACTTGAGTAAAAGTAGAAGTACTCAGATCTTGTGCTTGAGTAAAAGTAGAAGTACTCAGATCTTGTACTTGAGCAAAAGTAGAAGTACTCAGATCTTGTACTTGAGTAAAAGTAGAAGTACTCAGATCTTGTTCTTGAGTAAAAGTAGAAGTACTCAGATCTTGTGCTTGAGTAAAAGTAGAAGTACTCAGATCTTGTACTAGAGTAAAAGTAGAAGTACTCAGATCTTGTGCTTGAGTAAAAGTAGAAGTACTCAGATCTTGTACTAGAGTAAAAGTAGAAGTACTCAGATCTTGTTCTTGAGTAAAAGTAGAAGTACTCAGATCTTGAGTAAAAGTAGAAGTACTCAGATCTTGTACTTGAGTAAAGTAGAAGTACTCAGATCTTGAGTAAAAGTAGAAGTACTCAGATCTTGTACTTGAGTAAAAGTAGAAGTACTCAGATCTTGTACTTAAGTAAAAGTAGAAGTACTCAGATCTTGTACTTGAGTAAAAGCAGAAGTACTCAGATCTTGTACTTGAGTAAAAGTAGAAGTACTCAGATCTTGTACTTGAGTAAAAGTAGAAGTACTCAGATCTTGTACTTGAGTAAAAGTAGAAGTACTCAGATCTTGTACTTGAGTAAAAGTAGAAGTACTCAGATCTTGTACTTGAGTAAGTAGAAGTACCAGATCTTGTACTTGAGTAACTCAGATCTTGTACTTGAGTAAAAGTAGAAGTACTCAGATCTTGTACTTGAGTAAAAGTAGAAGTACTCAGATCTTGTACTTGAGTAAAAGCAGAAGTACTCAGATCTTGTACTTGAGTAAAAGTAGAAGTACTCAGATCTTGTAGAAGAACTTCCGGTACTTGGATGACATCTTTGGCCTATGGCATCACACAGAACCAACAAGTCCTCCAACTCATACGACCAAATAGGTCGATTGTTTAAGCACCTTAGATTACGACCCATAGCCACGTTTGAAAGTGTAGCACCTCTAGTGGTCGTGTAAGAAACAACATGCTCCCGTTTATTCACAAATAACCCTCTCTGTAAAATCCTGAATTGTAGGATAGTTTGGCCATTAAAACGCTTTTTGATTAGATTTCTAGCGAGAAGTGTATATTGTACTTTTAGAATCCACAGCCAGTCGATGTGTAGGATCTATAGTATGATAGATATTACGATTGATTTGAGGTATGCGGCAGCCTCCATGTAAAGTTACGGGTTTAAAACAGTATTTCCGGTCTCGACGTTTTCAGAATGAAACCAATGATCAAATGAACATTTAATATTCATTACTAAAGGTACAGCCGAATCATCACAGCGCACAAAACCTATTACCGCGCAGATGGACCAGAAAAGGGAGCGTTTGCAAAAAAAAGGGGGCGGGTCCGCTCAGGGAAACGATAACAACGAAACATGGAGGAACAGAAGTCTGCGTTTAAATCGTGTGTCTGTCTGTGTGTGTGTGTGTGTGTGTGTGTGTGTGTGTGTGTGTGTGTGTGTGTGTGTGGTGTGTGTGTGTGTGCGTGTGTGTGTGTGTGCGTGCGTGCGTGCGTGCGTGCGTGCGTGCGTGTGTGTGTGTGTGTGTGTGTGTGTGTGTGTGTGGTTAAAACCATAGGTTAAAACACATCAGCCTGCGGTCGCTCTGCCTTTCTGATGATTCTGAAGGTACACACAGTGAAGGCGGTGCGTGAAAGGCACGGCACGCTCGTCTTCTCAGAGGCGGAGCTAACCCTCCCGCTGCCTCCTGGCGCTGCAGAGAGGTCATGAAGTGAAGGAGGTGTTGCTTCTATAGAACAGCTGCGGGCAGCAGATACCGTGAGAGTCAGACATGAATTCATAGATCAAGGCAGACTGGTGCACACACTCCTGTTTTGCCAATCCGGTTGTTAAACAAATATAGCTCTACACCCCTGGCCGACATGTCCTTAAAATTAAGTCCGAGTTCGACATTTTAATTAATTCATTAATTCATTGCCTTTCCAACTCCTCACGCAGTTGACTGTCACAGGTCTATACAGGTGCATGGTGCAATGCATAAGCTTCACATCGAGAGACTGAAACTGTATTTTTCTTTACCGTTCTGTTTTAATTTCACAATAAAGTTAATAGTCATATTATGTTTGATATCATTATGTTTTATTAACTACACCATTGTTTTTTTAAACCCGCGCCGCCTAGTGGTTAAAGCACGTTATTGAATTTTGTTGTTGAATACGTTTTATTTGATGAAAACATTTAAATATTAAGAGTAGCCTACATCAGTGGTTCCCAAACGGTGTGCCGCGGCACACTGGTGTGCCGTGAGGCAAGTCCGGGTGTGCCGTGGGACTTTGTGACAACCATACCTTATTATTGCAATATACAACTACACAAAAATAATTATTTTTTAATTTACTATATCAGTACTTTGTAGGTTTATATGTACGTAATCTGCGCGACTTGCGCGTCCACATCTCCGCGTGCAGTGCTGCATAAACATGGCTGAGTCAGCGATAACTCTCGAGGGGTGGAGGTCTGCCCATTATTTTGAGTTCATCCGAAGAATAGACAGGAATGTGACGGTGAGGTGCAAACTGTGTCCAGGCCAGAAGCTGTTATCCACTGCTGTGAACACCACGTCAGACCTCAACAAGCACCTGCAAAGAACACATGCTAAGGTGGAGCTACCGCACACGCCATTTGTTGTTTGTTTATATCAGTCTGTTCTTCTTCTCTGTCTTCCGGTTGTTGCCTGTTTTGAATGACGAATACACACTCCCGCCGCCTGCTGGTAAGGAGAGTTATTGTACGTGCTCGGCTGAAGTCTTTGCGGTGTCTGGCTCCAGTGCAACACATGGCCAACACGCAGGAGAACACGCCGACGCAATAGCGTGAGCAGAGATAGACTGCGCAAAATATACAGATAGCAGGAGACAGAGAACTGCCATGGTCAGATAGGAAAACATTCAGGATCTGGATCAGTCTTATGCGACAATGGAAACTGAACTAAAGAGAACATTTGAAACTTTAGCAGTCTGCGTGATCTGCCTGCAGGGAGGGGCGGGCCGGCCCTGCGAGTAAAGTAACGAGTAAAGTAACGAGTTACTTTATGTAGAGAGTAACGAAGTAGTGTAATATATTACTTTTTTTAAAGTAATATGTAATATATTACTTTTTTTTTAGTAACGACCCCATCTCTGCTGAAATGTTACATTTATAATTTGTAGTTCAGGACCATGGACAATGCAGCTTCCTTGCATTCACAGTTCTCTGTGCTGAATTTCCTTTGTCTCATTTTTAATGTTGTGACCTGTCTGGTTTAAATGAGTGTGTTGCTGCTTTGATGAAGCCTAATTTGATACAGTTTCAAATTCATTTCTGAAATATTTCGTTAATAAATATTTCATGAGTAATATAGTTGTCTTTGTCACATTTTATTTGGCATTAGTAAATAATTATGCACATTTACAGATATTTTACATGATATGAGTGATAACACGTGTTATAAGGGCTATTTTGCACAATAGGTGTGCCTTGAGATTTGGTGTGCCTTGGGCACAAACAGTTTGGGAACCACTGGCCTACATACACAATTGAAAATATCAAGAAGATACTGTAGTGATCTCTACAGTAAAACAGTTTAGTGCAGGACGTCCAAAGATATTAGCAGGAAGTGCAAAACAGACCAACTAGGCTTTATTTAAACATTAAAGAATAGTTTAAGTTAAGGTCTTCTTTTGAATAAGAAAGAAAACGTTGGGGTTATCCACAGATAAATATGAAGTCTGACAAAGTACTTAACGTCCAATATATTGCATAGTTTATTTTGGCACTTGACAATCACCTTCCCTGACTTTGACTCAGGTGTAACTAAAGTCTGATTTAAGAGTTGTTTATATTTCACATTAATCAGAATCTGCAAAGTAACTACAATACATGTAGTGGAGTAAAAATACCAGGTTAACCTCTGAATTGTAGTGGAGTAGAACAAAGTAGTACATGCTGCTGTAACAAAAACATTTCCCAACTTGGGATCAATAAAGTATATCTTATCTTATCTTAGGATGATCGATGGCTACTGCCATATTTGCAAAATGTGCCTCTGAACCTTGACAAGTGCATGTTTCCGGCTCATCAATGAACAACAGGAGGGGTCACAGACATAAGACCAGCTGTTAAATAAAGCTCTTCTGACCTTAGGTGTCATGTGGGTATATTATTTCACCCATTTATTAATTATATGTTTTACAATTGATAAGTATTTCGTATCCCCTAAACCTCCAGGGTGTACACAGTTTAATACTGCCAACTTCTAATTGTGGGAAATACGAAAACGTCTTATAAAGAGACGTGCCATATATTGCGAAACACACAATAGCCAGCATGTGTAGTTCTGGGAGCCGGGGGCTGGACCCGGGGGCTGGACCCGGGGGCTGGACCCGGAGGCTGGAGCCGGGGGCTGGACCCGGGGGCTGGACCCGGGGGCTGGACCCGGGGGCTGGACCCGGAGGCTGGAGCCGGGGGCTGGACCCGGGGGCTGGACCCGGGGGCTGGACCCGGGGGCTGGACCCGGAGGCTGGAGCCGGGGGCTGGACCCGGGGGCTGGACCCGTCCAATTCCAGTTTTGGAAAGTCTGCCGTGGTTCCATTCCATTTCAAAGAGCTGTTTAACGCTCGGTGTAACCTTGTCGCACTGCCACTCCAACATCCAATCACAGGGCTTGATGACTAATCACGGGGTTTGTAAAGCAAGGCGGATGTTGTAGTCCCAAATGATAGCTGGGGATTATGGGTAGTGCAGTGTCTTCGGAAACTGTAGTGTCTAAACTCCTAAAAAACTATTTGTTTCTCCGAATCGAAGGTTAAAAACACAAAAGCATCGTACACAATTTAAACCAATCAATATTGTGTAAAGGACCTAAACTCCTAAGGATAAACTGATGTTTTTTAGTGGATGAGTAATGCAGATATCACCGTGTAATCATTTGACAGTGAGGGGAATATATCCGGTTTTATTATGAAAACTTCGAGACCGGAAAAACTGTTTTCACCCACGCTAACTTTACATGGAAGCTGCCGCATATACATGTTATCCTGACGAGACCTCAGATCATCTTCGTAATATCTATCAAACTATAGATCCTACACATCCACTGTGGATTCTAAAAGTACAAAATACACTTCTCGCTAGAAATCTAATCAAAAAGCATTTTAATGCCAAACTCTTCTACAATTTAGGATTTTCCAGAGAGGGTTATTTGTGAATAAACGGGAGCATGTTGTTTCTTACACGACCACTAGAGGTGCTACACTTTAAAACGTGGCTATGGGTCGTAATCTAAGCTGCTTAAACAATCGACCTATTTGGTCGTTTTTTGTGGGAGGACAGGCTGCACAGAACAGGACTTCCTCACCTTCTCAGACATCCTCAACACACATCACCCTAAAATAAAACTCAAACATCAGTTAAATACACACACTGTGGAGTTCCTCGACACTGGGGTCTTTTTCCGCAGCTCCAGCGACCACAGCAAGACACTTACCACCAGGGTTTTCTTTAAAGATACAGATCACCCTGGGCACACGTACAGAGGTCTGATTGAGTCCCAGCTGATCCGCTTCCACAGGATATGCACCCTCGCGGAGGATGTGGAGGAGGCTACCAGAATCCTCTTTAGTGCGCTGAGACCTAGCGGCTATTCGAGGCGCTTCCTTAAGGCCCTGACACACCAAGCAGTCACCAGAGGACTCGCTGACGGCGACGCCGGCTGTTGCGTCGCCGTGTTCTCCTGCGTCTTGGCCATGTGTCGCACGGGAACACTCCGCAAAGACTTCAGTGCGTGAGTGGCAATAACTCTCCTTACCAGCAGGTGGCGGTAGTGTGTATTCGTCATTCAAAAGAGGCAACAACCGGAAGACAGAGAAGAAGAACAGACCGTGATATAAACAAACAACAAGGCTGCAGTGGAATAGTCCATTTAGCGTAGGAACCTTTCTGACGGAGTGAAATGACCCGGAAGCCCCTCAGTGGCAGCCATGATAAGAGCCGTTCCTTCTCTAGATGAAAGGAAAGGAGGTTTCAAGCTTCCTTTATAGCCTCCTTTAGCTTAGGAACCACTGGACCTCCCTAACCGACAGGAGAAGCGAAAATGCTGCCCCACAATGCATTGCAGCCGCAGCATTTGCCGTCACTCAACAGTCGGCCGTTCACGGAAACAACCGATTATGACGGAGAAATGATATCATGAGAGTTACGGTGCTTATTAAGCATTTTAAAACGTAGGTGGTAAGTTACAAAGTGCTTTGTTCTGAACGTTCATCAGTATTATACTCAAAGAGAGAAATATGAACGTTAGTTTTTACTGAAATGATCAAATAAAGTCAACATCTCAGTCTTTACTGAGCTGTGTGCGGTTTGTTCAACTTCTAAAAGATGTTTGAATGGTGATATACACAGTGATAGATGTTAAGGACTAACGTTTATAATACATCTGTATTGATTTTAAGATCTTTAGTTCATCAATCATACGTATTGGGATCATTATATTAATGTGGACCGGAGGGAGAGGGTGACGAGCAGAAGTTTCACTTTCCTTTTTTATTTCAATTCCAGCTTTGGTCCTGAAGAATATGTTTCTCTGTTGTCCACGTTCATAAAGCAAAGCAGCAGCATCAGAGCACGGAGCAGAGTCTCTAGATGAGTTCACAGTAGTCCGTCGTTCTTATTGAACATCCATGTTTGATTGCAAGATTTTAACTGCCCCCCCCCCCCCCCCCCCAAATGCAGACACTCACTATGATTCACGCATGCACGGCTGTGGCATGACCACCAACACAAAAAGATATTGACACAAGATGTGTGCAACTGTATTTAGTTTCCTATCCATTTGAACATGATTTAACCCTCCTGACCCCAAAAGGAAATCTATTGCTGTCAAAAATAGGTTTTTAATTCATCAAATGGTCTGAAAATGATAGGGGTTGTTCAATACTATGCTCTTAACGATTAAAATACATTTGAAGTAATTTCATTGAATTATGGGTGTTTTATTGTATTTTATAACACCTTAAGCCCTCTGGGGTCAAAAATGACCCCGCAGGAAAAAGTGGAGCAATGGGGCACATTTGTTCAGCATAATGCTGCAACAACCCCCTGCCTGCTCCTCGGGGTACACACACACACACACACACACACACACACACACACACACACACACACACATACACACACACACACACACACTTTTGATGTATAGGATCAAGCAATTTTTAGATCAACAAAAATCATAAACAAAATAGATAAACGAAAAACAAACAGGCCTTTTCTCACGGTTGCTGGGGCATTTCACCTTTTAGTCCCTCCCTAGTTACGGCACACTCACACACACACCTTTGATGTATTTGATCAATCAATTGTCAAGTCAAAAACAAACAGGCCTTTTCTCACGGTTGCTGGGTCATTTCACATTTTATTCTGAGAGAGACAGGCGGCAAGATGAGGAGGCAGAAACAGTTGACCGTGGAGGAGGTTCATGAGCTAATCTTTAACCGTGTTATGGAGGAACAATCAACCGATGAGGAGGATTCAGGGTCAGAAGAGGAGGAACTCATGAAGAGGTGATCGATGTCAGTTACAGACCACATCCTTCCTCTGAAGAAGCCCCCACATCGCCCGCTTCTGAAATGGAAGAAGGTTCTGAAATGGAGGAAAATGAATATGAAGAGGTAGAATCAGAAATGGAAGAAGTGTCAGAAGTGGAGGACCGCACTTATTTTGAGGAAGTGGAAGAATCCACTGATGAGGAAGAATCTGAGGAAGAGGACCCAGCTGAGATGGAAGAATATTTCCAATCTAAGGATGAACAAATGATCTGGTCTTCCATCCCTCCCTGTGACGGACGTCGCATGGTAACAGCAGAGAAAGCAGAGAGAGACAAGCCGCCAGGGTCCAACCCGGTATGCAAGGTCTCGTATCGAGGACATCAAGTCCGCTTTTTATCTGTTTCTGCCCAAGGCCATCGAAGAGTCAGTGCTGACCATGACTAACAAGGAGGGGCAGCGTGTTTATGGGAAACAATGGAGAAAGATGGACCAAATGGACCTGCAGGCATACGTGGGCTTGTTGGTTCTAGTGTACCGATCCAGCAAAGAGGCTACAGCAAGTCTATGGAGTGCAGAGTCTGGTAGGGCAGTGTTCCTGTGCTACCACGACACTTAAAATGTTTCATAAAATCTCCAGAGTCATAAGATTTGATGACAAAGACACAAGAAAAGATCGCCGGGCACGAGACAAACTTGCTCCAATTCGAGACGTTTGGGACACCTGGGTGTCTCTCTTGCCAATGATGGACAATCCAGGCACTAATGTGACTGTGGATGAGCGCCTGGTCCCATTCAGAGGTCGCTGCCATTCAAACAGTAGATCCCAAGCAAACCAGGGACACATGGGATCAAAATATGGGCAGCATGCGAAGCCAGGTCAAGCTACGCATGGAATATGCAGATATACACCGGCAACCTGCTGGTGGGACGTCAGAAAGACATCAGGGCATGCGAGTTGTCCTTCACGTGACAGAAGGCCTCCAGGGAAAAACGATAACCTGTGACAACTTCTTTACTTCACACGCCCTTGGCCTGGCGCTGCCGAAAAGAAAGCTGTTCATGGTGGGAACAGTGAGGAGAAATGAACGTGAGCTTCCCCCTGCACTGGACAGGGCTCGTTTCTCATCAAAGTTTGCTTTCACCGAGACCCATGCTCTCTCTGGTGTCCTATCTCCCCACATGCTCTCTCTGGTGTCCTATCTCCCCACATGCTCTCTCTGGTGTCCTATCTCCCCACATGCTCTCTCTGGTGTCCTATCTCCCCACATGCTCTCTCTGGTGTCCTATCTCCCCCCATGCTCTCTCTGGTGTCCTATCTCCCCACATGCTCTCTCTGGTGTCCTATCTCCCCCCATGCTCTCTCTGGTGTCCTATCTCCCCCCATGCTCTCTCTGGTGTCCTATCTCCCCCCATGCTCTCTCTGGTGTCCTATCTCCCCACATGCTCTCTCTGGTGTCCTATCTCCCCCCATGCTCTCTCTGGTGTCCTATCTCCCCCCATGCTCTCTCTGGTGTCCTATCTCCCCACATGCTCTCTCTGGTGTCCTATCTCCCCACATGCTCTCTCTGGTGTCCTATCTCCCCACATGCTCTCTCTGGTGTCCTATCTCCCCACATGCTCTCTCTGGTGTCCTATCTCCCCACATGCTCTCTCTGGTGTCCTATCTCCCCCCATGCTCTCTCTGGTGTCCTATCTCCCCACATGCTCTCTCTGGTGTCCTATCTCCCCACATGCTCTCTCTGGTGTCCTATCTCCCCACATGCTCTCTCTGGTGTCCTATCTCCCCCCATGCTCTCTCTGGTGTCCTATCTCCCCACATGCTCTCTCTGGTGTCCTATCTCCCCACATGCTCTCTGGTGTCCTATTCCCACATGCTCTCTGGTGTCCTATCTCCCCTCATGCGCTCTCTGGTGTCCTATCTCCCCACATGCTCTCTCTGGTGTCCTATCTCCCCACATGCTCTCTCTGGTGTCCTATCTCCCCACATGCTCTCTCTGGTGTCCTATCTCCCCACATGCTCTCTCTGGTGTCCTATCTCCCCCCATGCTCTCTCTGGTGTCCTATCTCCCCACATGCTCTCTCTGGTGTCCTATCTCCCCACATGCTCTCTCTGGTGTCCTATCTCCCCACATGCTCTCTCTGGTGTCCTATCTCCCCACATGCTCTCTCTGGTGTCCTATCTCCCCACATGCTCTCTCTGGTGTCCTATCTCCCCACATGCTCTCTCTGGTGTCCTATCTCCCCACATGCTCTCTCTGGTGTCCTATCTCCCCACATGCTCTCTCTGGTGTCCTATCTCCCCACATGCTCTCTCTGGTGTCCTATCTCCCCCCATGCTCTCTCTGGTGTCCTATCTCCCCACATGCTCTCTCTGGTGTCCTATCTCCCCCCATGCTCTCTCTGGTGTCCTATCTCCCCACATGCTCTCTCTGGTGTCCTATCTCCCCACATGCTCTCTCTGGTGTCCTATCTCCCCACATGCTCTCTCTGGTGTCCTATCTCCCCACATGCTCTCTCTGGTGTCCTATCTCCCCACATGCTCTCTCTGGTGTCCTATCTCCCCCCATGCTCTCTCTGGTGTCCTATCTCCCCACATGCTCTCTCTGGTGTCCTATCTCCCCACATGCTCTCTCTGGTGTCCTATCTCCCCACATGCTCTCTCTGGTGTCCTATCTCCCCACATGCTCTCTCTGGTGTCCTATCTCCCCACATGCTCTCTCTGGTGTCCTATCTCCCCCCATGCTCTCTCTGGTGTCCTATCTCCCCACATGCTCTCTCTGGTGTCCTATCTCCCCACATGCTCTCTCTGGTGTCCTATCTCCCCACATGCTCTCTCTGGTGTCCTATCTCCCCCCATGCTCTCTCTGGTGTCCTATCTCCCCACATGCTCTCTCTGGTGTCCTATCTCCCCCCATGCTCTCTCTGGTGTCCTATCTCCCCACATGCTCTCTCTGGTGTCCTATCTCCCCACATGCTCTCTCTGGTGTCCTATCTCCCCACATGCTCTCTCTGGTGTCCTATCTCCCCACATGCTCTCTCTGGTGTCCTATCTCCCCACATGCTCTCTCTGGTGTCCTATCTCCCCCCATGCTCTCTCTGGTGTCCTATCTCCCCACATGCTCTCTCTGGTGTCCTATCTCCCCCCATGCTCTCTCTGCTGTCCTCTCTCCCCACATGCTCTCTCTGGTGTCCTATCTCCCCCCATGCTCTCTCTGGTGTCCTATCTCCCCACATGCTCTCTCTGGTGTCCTATCTCCCCCCATGCTCTCTCTGGTGTCCTATCTCCCCACATGCTCTCTCTGGTGTCCTATCTCCCCCCATGCTCTCTCTGGTGTCCTATCTCCCCACATGCTCTCTCTGGTGTCCTATCTCCCCACATGCTCTCTCTGGTGTCCTATCTCCCCACATGCTCTCTCTGGTGTCCTATCTCCCCACATGCTCTCTCTGGTGTCCTATCTCCCCACATGCTCTCTCTGGTGTCCTATCTCCCCACATGCTCTCTCTGGTGTCCTATCTCCCCACATGCTCTCTCTGGTGTCCTATCTCCCCACATGCTCTCTCTGGTGTCCTATCTCCCCACATGCTCTCTCTGGTGTCCTATCTCCCCACATGCTCTCTCTGGTGTCCTATCTCCCCACATGCTCTCTCTGGTGTCCTATCTCCCCACATGCTCTCTCTGGTGTCCTATCTCCCCACATGCTCTCTCTGGTGTCCTATCTCCCCACATGCTCTCTCTGGTGTCCTATCTCCCCACATGCTCTCTCTGGTGTCCTATCTCCCCACATGCTCTCTCTGGTGTCCTATCTCCCCACATGCTCTCTCTGGTGTCCTATCTCCCCACATGCTCTCTCTGGTGTCCTATCTCCCCACATGCTCTCTCTGGTGTCCTATCTCCCCACATGCTCTCTCTGGTGTCCTATCTCCCCACATGCTCTCTCTGGTGTCCTATCTCCCCACATGCTCTCTCTGGTGTCCTATCTCCCCACATGCTCTCTCTGGTGTCCTATCTCCCCACATGCTCTCTCTGGTGTCCTATCTCCCCACATGCTCTCTCTGGTGTCCTATCTCCCCACATGCTCTCTCTGGTGTCCTATCTCCCCACATGCTCTCTCTGGTGTCCTATCTCCCCCCATGCTCTCTCTGGTGTCCTATCTCCCCACATGCTCTCTCTGGTGTCCTATCTCCCCACATGCTCTCTCTGGTGTCCTATCTCCCCACATGCTCTCTCTGGTGTCCTATCTCCCCCCATGCTCTCTCTGGTGTCCTATCTCCCCCCATGCTCTCTCTGGTGTCCTATCTCCCCACATGCTCTCTCTGGTGTCCTATCTCCCCCCATGCTCTCTCTGGTGTCCTATCTCCCCCCATGCTCTCTCTGGTGTCCTATCTCCCCCCATGCTCTCTCTGGTGTCCTATCTCCCCACATGCTCTCTCTGGTGTCCTATCTCCCCACATGCTCTCTCTGGTGTCCTATCTCCCCACATGCTCTCTCTGGTGTCCTATCTCCCCACATGCTCTCTCTGGTGTCCTATCTCCCCACATGCTCTCTCTGGTGTCCTATCTCCCCCCATGCTCTCTCTGGTGTCCTATCTCCCCACATGCTCTCTCTGGTGTCCTATCTCCCCCCATGCTCTCTCTGGTGTCCTATCTCCCCACATGCTCTCTCTGGTGTCCTATCTCCCCCCATGCTCTCTCTGGTGTCCTATCTCCCCACATGCTCTCTCTGGTGTCCTATCTCCCCCCATGCTCTCTCTGGTGTCCTATCTCCCCCCATGCTCTCTCTGGTGTCCTATCTCCCCCCATGCTCTCTCTGGTGTCCTATCTCCCCACATGCTCTCTCTGGTGTCCTATCTCCCCACATGCTCTCTCTGGTGTCCTATCTCCCCCCATGCTCTCTCTGGTGTCCTATCTCCCCCCATGCTCTCTCTGGTGTCCTATCTCCCCCCATGCTCTCTCTGGTGTCCTATCTCCCCCCATGCTCTCTCTGGTGTCCTATCTCCCCACATGCTCTCTCTGGTGTCCTATCTCCCCACATGCTCTCTCTGGTGTCCTATCTCCCCACATGCTCTCTCTGGTGTCCTATCTCCCCACATGCTCTCTCTGGTGTCCTATCTCCCCACATGCTCTCTCTGGTGTCCTATCTCCCCACATGCTCTCTCTGGTGTCCTATCTCCCCACATGCTCTCTCTGGTGTCCTATCTCCCCACATGCTCTCTCTGGTGTCCTATCTCCCCACATGCTCTCTCTGGTGTCCTATCTCCCCACATGCTCTCTCTGGTGTCCTATCTCCCCACATGCTCTCTCTGGTGTCCTATCTCCCCACATGCTCTCTCTGGTGTCCTATCTCCCCACATGCTCTCTCTGGTGTCCTATCTCCCCACATGCTCTCTCTGGTGTCCTATCTCCCCACATGCTCTCTCTGGTGTCCTATCTCCCCACATGCTCTCTCTGGTGTCCTATCTCCCCACGACACAGAGACATGTCCTTCTGATGAGCACTCTGCATCGGGATGCAGCTGTGAGCGACAGGGATGACAAAAAGCCCCAAATCATCGAAGATTACAATCACAACAAAGGGGGTGTCGATAACCTTGACAAGGTATTTCACATTTATTATTCATAATGTTAACACTATTATTTATGGGAAGGATAATGCATTGAATTTGTGTGTAGGAAATAAACATACATTTCTGAATATGTTTTGGTTTGTTTATTTAGTTTCAAGGTCACCAGTGTGTACACGTGCACAAGAAGGACAGCCCGTTGGCCCCTAGTTGTCTTCTTCAACATTCTCGACGTGTCTGCATTCCTTTGTCCTGTGGTCTGAGATCAAGCAGCCTGGAATCAGGGCAAGTGCACCAAGAGGAGGCTGTTCATGGAGGAGCTTGGACGACAACTTGTGATACCTCACATCCAGCGACGCAAGGTCAGCATTAAGCTTCATTTCTGCTGCTCTTCCTTCTGTAGTGTCCTCACAATTTGAACTTTTTGTATTTGCACTGTGATTTATTATAATAACGTTTGACTCGACAGGTTCTTCCCCGCACGCCAGCCGCTGCCAGTTTGGTTATGGAGGTCCAGCAGTTCTGCTCCAGCTCTACCTCTGCAGCAGCTACCCGTCACCCAGCTCCCCCTCCTGACCCATCACCCAAAAGGAGCAGGTGCAAATTCTGCCCTCGCCAGATTGATGTCAAAACGAAGAAAATGTGCCAAAGATGCAAAGATCACACCATTATTACCTGCCCTGCATGCAACTGAGGGCACATTAAACATGTAACACAGAAATGCGTAAGGTTTCCACTTTAAATTCTTGAAATAACAGGCGAGCAAGACGGGGTCAAAGATGACCCCAGAGGGCACAAGGTGGGATTATGTGTTGTCATTAAAAAAATATAAATTATTCAAAGAGGGCATCCTTACTAAACTTTGACATATACCAGTCTGTGATAAGACAAATAGTCACATTAGAATATGGTCAAATTAATTCATTGTTTCAAAAAAAATGTATCAGAAAATGGTATAATTTCATATAAATTAGGGTCTTTTGGCCCTAAATTCCAAAACAAAGGGAAAATGTGTGGTCATGGGGTGGACTGAAGTAGAACTAAAGGTGTAACACAAAATTGATTGACATGTAATACTTTATGCGTTAAATATCAGACAAGCCAGATGGGGTCATTTTTGACCCCAGAGGGCACAAGGTGCATGGTAATCGGGAGGACATTACGAGGGTTAAGTGGGGGGGGCTCCTCTAGGGGGGTCCGGGGGCAAAACCATTATTTCAAAAAAAGAACAATTTCACATAAACCTCTGGTTTTTACTGGAACTGGGGCAGTTCAACTTGATTTGGGGGGGGGGTGCCATAGTTTATGGGCGCTGTACGCAATATATACGTAGTTCTGTTAGTATAAGATAATAAGATGTACTTTGTTGATCCAAAATCGGGAAATTGTGTTGTTATGAAATTTAAAAAAAATATATTTTTTTAATTTCTAACTTCTTTTTTTTCCGGCGCCCCCTATGGGTTGATGCGCCCTTAGCATTCGCCTATACTGCCTATGCCGAGGGCCGGCCCTGCTGTGGACAGATGAAACCAAAGCTGAGTTGCTTGGAAGGAACACACAACGCTATGTGTGGAGAATCCAAAGGGTTCACATACTTTTTCTTGCAACTGTAGATATATATGAATCCCAACAGGCCACCTTGTTTATGGTTTGATTCAGTTTTAGTAGAATATAAAATACATGAATGATGAAATGAGCACAAAGTGCAGACATACTATAATTATATTGAGGTACTTGAGACTAGTCCTGCACCTGTATAGTTCTGCTCCACAACAGTTGGAGAATGAAGAAACCATCACGTGTGAGAGGCTACATGTGAGTAGAGGGGCAGAAGAACGGCTTTCACATTTACATTTTAATCTTGAACAATGAACAGCGGGAGACAGCATCTCATTCAGTATCATCATCCTGCGCTTCGCCGGAGGCCTTCGAGTGCAGAGTGTGCTCGGCCTCTCTCCGAGCCGCGGTGCCGGTGTGGTGCAGATGGTGGCTTCTGCCAGGCAGGGCTCAGCATCAAAGTGGAAGGACTCCTCGTGGTGCTGGTCCAGGTTTCACTGCTGGTGCCACCGGGGGTGATTCTGCAGCCACCGGACCTTCCTTACATTTTTTTAAATACGTTCACAGTTAGTTAATTTAATACCATGGCTTCTTAAAACTGTTTACTCAGCATTCATAACTAAACAATACCCTGAAATGTGTGTGCCATTAGCTTGGGGTGTGGTCGAGTGTGAGAGGTACATTGTAGACACATCTCTATTCAGATGCTAAAGACATACTTCTAGAAGATTCAGAACACTACAAAATATAAAAGACATATTTTATCATAATATATATATTATTCTGTTATAGTTATATTTAACACTGTAACCACCAAATGAATGAAAATAATGTTTTTGTAAATGAAAGAAGCAAGAAACACCTATTTGTACTCAACAAATAAAATAGTTACCGTGACGGTGAGGTTCGAAGTACTCGCCTTCCTTCTTGTGTAGGGCTCTAGAAACTGCAGCCTGGCAAGGACCCACTGCTGTCTGCCCGTCTTTGTGCTCCACAACTACCCGAAGGGGCAAGTCTCCTGTACCGGGTGTACCGGGTGTACCGGGTGTACCGGGTGTACCGGGTGTACCGGGTGTACCGGGTGTACCGGGTGTACCGGGTGTACCGGGTGTACCGGGTGTACCGGGTGTACTGGGTTCGCAGAGAATCCCAATTCTTCCTCAGCTCTTTCTCTGAAGCACACAAATAAACGATGTAAGCATTGTGGCTAGTTAGCATGTCCAATTCATATCTATATGCAGTGCCAAACTGCACAGCTAGCAACAGCTAGCAACAAGATAACAACAAAACACAAGGTTGAAATAACAAATTACATTTCACGTCAACGTCACTGTACGCTGGCAAACAATACAAAGCCAACAGTATCTGCTAAAGAGCTCAATTGATAAAAAGATAATCTTACCCGAGAAACCAAGTTGCGTTTCAATCTCTCGCCAGAGTCCGGTTTTCACTCCTCGGTTCGAGTACCTTTTCTCTGTGATGTCGTACAGAGCTCTCCTGGGTCAAGGTGATGAGCAGGTCTTCGTTTCCGTCATTCCAGATCGCCATGATGAGATGAAGATGAATAGCAGTCTGTGTGTGCCTTCTTAAATCCTTTGTTTACGTCCCTCACTTCCGTTTCTCTTCTCATGCACTGATTCGCTAGCTGAACAGCCAATCAGAGCGATTGCTCGGTCCGACTGCCAGACCCGATGCATGGCCGACATGTTGAATCGGCCATGCATCGGGTCAGGCAGTCCAAATAAGGCGTGTCACGGCCGACGGTGCGGGACACACCAAATTGAGTTTGGGCGACAGGACACGCTTCGTCTTCTGACTAACGAAAACAGCCGAAATCGGCCTGGTGTGTCCGGGCCTTTAGAAGCATTAAGGCGGAGGTCAGCCGCACCTTCATAGAGAAATACAAAGACATCTCCGCCCGGCCGTCCGGCCCTGCCCTGGTCCCCCTCATCACAACCTGCTCAGGGAGCCTGACCAGCCTGTTAGGCAAACTAAAGGCCCATGGTGAGGGGGCCAGGGGCGGCCGTGCCGGCTGATCTCTGCCTACCGGCATAACAAAAACCTCCAGGACCTCCTGGTCCACACCAAACTGAGTAAAAGCATCAAAACTAGGGAGGCGCCTCGGGTCTCTGAGGTTGGTTTCGTTCGCCTCCCCCACGGTTTCAATCCCTTCTCTCGAGAGGGGAGCAATGTACGGCAGGCCTTGACACCTAACACAAAAAACGCTATTTATGCAATTAGGTGCAAGGCCTGCCAGAGACTCTATGTGGGGGAGACGCGCAACGAGATCAGCCTCAGAACTAAACAGCATCAATATCGAATTAGAGACGGGGACGGCATCGAGCGTTTTATACAACCATTTTAAACTCCATGGCCTCCAGAGCGTGCAGTCTGTGGGCCTGGAGAGCAGCAGCGGCTGGAGCGAGCGGAGAGCGGAGGTGGATCCATCGCCGGGGCACCATTGACCCGGGCGGACTAAATGAAACATATAATTGATGGGTCCGCCTCCCACCACTCAACATGTTTTAACCTGTGTGATCCCCCCCCCCCGGGTCTCCCCCCTGCAGGTGGTTTGGGTTCCCTTCTCTGCGGGGGTGTCAGCCTGCTTTAATCCGCCCTCCACGTATTTTAGCACTTATATTTAATTATTTATTAATTATTTATAGATCCTTCTCATCTGGACTTTTTTATTGGTGTGCTACATTTTTATCGCATGTTTTCAGCACTATCTTATCTTTCTTAACGGTGTTCATATTTATGTTTTTATTACTTCTTACATGTTTTATATTTTATGTGTATGTTTTTATCTGAAAATGATCAAAGCCACGTGAGGAGGGACGCTTTTATTTGTTTATTCATATTTATTTTAAATTATTTTATTACCTGGAGGCCAGAAAACCGCCCGCAGGGGGGAGCTCTTCACCGACCTGCCACCCTTTAAATAAACAGAGCCAAAGAACAGCTGCCCTTCGGAGTCTTTTAAACTTCCCGACCTCGACTTTACTAACCCGCTGTGCCTTCCTTCATTTTATTATTATTAGTTCATGTTAACACTCCCTTTACTTTTTAAACTCATATTACTGGGGAGATTGGTTTAATTATTTGTATCTTTATCATTGAACTTGTGTTTTAACTGCACTCACACTTCTACTGTGTGCACGGCTTACGAATAGTGGCCATTTTAGATCCCCTATCATTTAGGGTCTTTTACAGATTCCATTGGGACAAGCTCCACACACACACACACACACACACACACACACACACACACACACACACCACACACACACACACACACACACACACACACACACACACACACACACACACACACACACACACACACCACACACACACACACACACACACACACACACCACACACACACACACACCACACACACACACCACACACACACTACACGACTACACACACACACACACATCACACACACACACACACTACACCACACACACACACACACACACACCACACACACACACACACACACACACACACACACGACACACACACCCCACACACACACCTACACACAACACACACCCACAACACACACACACACACACAGCACACCCACACACACACACACACACACCACTCACCTAACACACACACACCCACACACACACACACACACAACACACACACACACACACACACACACACACACACACACACACACCTCACACACACACACACCACACAACACACCACACACACACACACACACACACACAGCACACACACACACACACTCACACACACACACACACACACACACACCACACACACACACTTCCCCAACGCTACAGAAAGGGGGGTTGCGTTGAAGTGCACTCATTCTTGAGGTTATCAGTAAAATGTCAGATTTAATTGACAATAAAATGTTTACTGTCGTTCATTCAGTCACTGATATCAGTATATGGTACATCAGTGACGTCATGCTCACGTTATGCAGTGGCTGCTGTTTGTGTTACATCAGAGTATGAAATAAATACAAGTCCTGTATTTAATATGTACAATTACCATCAGAATGTACACCGAATACTGTTTACATCTTCAGAATCAGGAGGAGAACACTTAGATTACAGAACACGTTAAAAAATACAATTCAGAGGTGGAAGAAGTACTCAGATCTTGTACTTGAGTAAAAGTAGAAGTACTCAGATCTTGTACTTGAGTAAAAGTAGAAGTACTCAGATCTTGTACTTGAGTAAAAGTAGAAGTACTCAGATCTTGTACTTGAGTAAAAGTAGAAGTACTCAGATCTTGTACTTGAGTAAAAGTAGAAGTACTCAGATCTTGTACTTGAGTAAAAGTAGAAGTACTCAGATCTTGTACTTTAGTAAAAGTAAAAGTGCTCAGATATTGTACTTGAGTAAAAGTAGAAGTACTCAGATCTTGTACTTGAGTAAAAGTAGAAGTGCTCAGATATTGTACTTGAGTAAAAGTAGAAGTACTCAGATCTTGAACTTTAGTAAAAGTACTCAGATCTTGTACTTGAGTAAAAGTAGAAGTACTCAGATCTTGTACTTGAGTAAAAGTAGAAGTACTCAGATCTTGTGCTTGAGTAAAAGTAGAAGTACTCAGATCTTGAGTAAAAGTAGAAGTACTCAGATCTTGTACTTGAGTAAAAGTAGAAGTACTCAGATCTTGTGCTTGAGTAAAAGTAGAAGTACTCAGATCTTGTTCTTGAGTAAAAGTAGAAGTACTCAGATCTTGTACTTGAGTAAAAGTAGAAGTACTCAGATCTTGTGCTTGAGTAAAAGTAGAAGTACTCAGATCTTGAGTAAAAGTAGAAGTACTCAGATCTTGTACTTGAGTAAAAGTAGAAGTACTCAGATCTTGTGCTTGAGTAAAAGTAGAAGTACTCAGATCTTGAGTAAAAGTAGAAGTA
>NW_027262192.1:0-38941 GCF_902827115.2 Pseudochaenichthys georgianus | reverse complement strand
TGGTTGGTTAGTTGTTAGGATAAGTCTCCAGGAAATGCATGTAAGTCAATGTAATGTCCCCTGAAGTGATGTATACGTGTATGTGTGTGTGTGGTGTGTGTGTGTGTGTGTGTGTGTGTGTGTGTGTGTGTGTGTGTGTGTGTGTGTGTGTGTTGGCAACCTACAATAGCCCTCCCCTCTATCTCACTCACCTTAACATCTGTTTTCATAATGCCTTCCTCTCGTCCATGTATCTCTCCGCCGCTCTCTTACCTGTCCTGCTGCTAAAATTAATCTGCAGGAAACTCTTATTTCTTTTTGCCCTGCCACGCGTTCTCTCACAGGTCTTTTATTAAACGTGCTACAGTAGGTATAGCATTTTATAATAGAAAAATCATTACCGCATTGATTTTGGCCCACTAAGTATATCACTAAACAAATGGGAGCCTCATTAAGAAGATTGAGCATCTCTTGCTATCAACACTCCATTTATTAGACATGCCCTGCAGAGGGCACACACTGACATATCTCAACAGTTGGATGTATTGCTGTAGAGATATTTATTGTCCTCAACTGATATTGTGTAATGATTTTGATGCTCCTCCAACTTTTACTCTATAGGCCACAAGGATGTTTTCTCATAGTAAAGTTTTGAGGATGGTATAACGATTTTACAATGACCACTGATTTCTGAAGTAAAAAGCTAACATTAGGCTGTAAAGGAACTACAGCTCGGTCACATGACTTCACGTCAGCACCGCTAAGCTAAAGGTGGCTAATGTTGGGCTATAAAGGAACTACAGTACGGTCACATGACTTCATGCCACCACCGCTAAGCTAAAGGTGGCTAATGTTGGGCTATAAAGGAACTACAGCTCGGTCACATGACTTCACGCCACCACCGCTAAGCTAAAGGTGGCTAATGTTGGGCTATAAAGGAACTACAGCACGGTCACATGACTTCACGTCAGCACCGCTAAGCTAAAGGTGGCTAATGTTGGGCTATAAAGGAACTACAGTACGGTCACATGACTTCACGCCACCACCGCTAAGCTAAAGGTGGCTAATGTTGGGCTATAAAGGAACTACAGCTCGGTCACATGACTTCACGTCACCACCGCTAAGCTAAAGGTGGCTAACGTTGGGCTATAAAGGAACTACAGCACGGTCACATGACTTCACGTCACCACCGCTAAGCTAAAGGGGGCTAATGTTGGGCTATAAAGGAACTACAGCACGGTCACATGACTTCACGTCACCACCGCTAAGCTAAAGGGGGCTAATGTTGGGCTATAAAGGAACTACAGCACGGTCACATGACTTCACGTCACCACCGCTAAGCTAAAGGGGGCTAATGTTGGCTATAAAGGAACTACAGCACGGTCACATGACTTCACCACACCCAGGGCTCGAGCTTAAGGACGTCCCGTCGTCCCGAGGCCGAACAAAATAGTGTCGGGGAGGATACAAAATTATTTGGGACGAATTTGGGATGAGAGTTAAAATAAAAATACCCTGCTAACTCTACTACAAACAGCAATGAAAATGAAACCGACTGCGCGTTTTGTGTAGCACACAGTTAGTAAACCTCCTTGTCAACATAAACACACACGCACAAAACATTTAGAAACTTTTCGAGCTTTCCAATCCAGACGAGATCTCTCTCTCCCGTCTGTGTGCCAGGGGGCGGGGCCGTTTGTAAAGAGGCTTGTTTGAGACGCGTTGCGGCTCGCCTCGAAAGTAGACGAGAATAGCCGATCGCAGCGGAGGGAGGTCTCAAAAAGCTCGCCTGAGGTCGGACAGCTCCGAGTTGGCCTCTTTTTCCGCCTTCTTCTTCTTCTCTCGGTTTTTTGGCGGATTGCAAACAACTTTAAGGTGCATACCGCCACCTCCGGAGTCGGCTTGACTCGGTTTGCATTTATAAAGAATGCACACGTGTTTAATCGTTAATGTCAGATATGTACTAAGTAAATACATTTGTTCCTGCTCAAGATTAGATTCAACTTTATTGTTATTGCACAGAGTACAGGTACTGAGACAACGAAATGCAGTTTAGCTTCTAACCAGGTGCAACAAGCCGTGAAGTGGAAAGTAATGTACACAATCTACAGAATAACATATAGAATGAATTGAATGATGAATAAACAGTGAATACACTAGATATCAGCCTGTGAGCAGTATGAACAGTGTGTATGAATACACTAGATATCAGCCTGAGAGCAGTATGCACAGTGTGTATGAATACACTAGATATCAGCCTGTGAGCAGTATGAACAGTGTGTATGAATACACTAGATATCAGCCTGTGAGCAGTATGAACAGTGTGTATGAATACACTAGATATCAGCCTGAGAGCAGTATGAACAGTGTGTATGAATACACTAGATATCAGCCTGAGAGCAGTATGAACAGTGTGTATGAATACACTAGATATCAGCCTGTGAGCAGTATGAACAGTGTGTATGAATACACTAGATATCAGCCTGAGAGCAGTATGAACAGTGTGTATGAATACACTAGATATCAGCCTGTGAGCAGTATGAAACAGTGTGTATGAATACACTAGATATCAGCCTGAGAGCAGTATGAACAGTGTGTATGAATACACTAGATATCAGCCTGTGAGCAGTATGCACAGTGTGTATTAATACACTAGATATCAGCCTGAGAGCAGTATGAACAGTGTGTATTAATACACTAGATATCAGCCTGAGAGCAGTATGAACAGTGTGTATGAATACACTAGATATCAGCCTGAGAGCAGTATGAACAGTGTGTATTAATACACTAGATATCAGCCTGAGAGCAGTATGAACAGTGTGTATGAATACACTAGAATTCAGCCTGAGAGCAGTATGAACAGTGTGTATTAATACACTAGATATCAGCCTGAGAGCAGTATGAACAGTGTGTATTAATACACTAGATATCAGCCTGTGAGCAGTATGAACAGTGTGTATTAATACACTAGATATCAGCCTGTGAGCAGTATGAACAGTGTGTATGAATACACTAGATATCAGCCTGAGAGCAGTATGAAACAGTGTGTATTAATACACTAGATATCAGCCTGAGAGCAGTATGAACAGTGTGTATTAATACACTAGATATCAGCCTGAGAGCAGTATGAACAGTGTGTATGAATACACTAGATATCAGCCTGTGAGCAGTATGAACAGTGTGTATTAATACACTAGATATCAGCCTGAGAGCAGTATGAACAGTGTGTATGAATACACTAGATTCAGCCTGAGAGCAGTATGAACAGTGTGTATTAATACACTAGATATACACATAGCGCTGGTGAGCAGTATGAACAGTGTGTATGAATAGGCTAAGATATAAAGTATGACAACGGTAAGCAGTATAGTATAAAATATATGGATATTTAATTTCATGTTGATAAACATTGTGGAACAATGATGAAAAATGTGAATGGAAGTGGCGACGACGTAAACTGACACAAAACAACAACAAACTTTTGCCAGCCAATTGGAGAGTTTCATCAGCAGCACGTGGTAAAACCATGTCAACCGCTAAGCTAAAGGTGGCTAATGTTGGGCTATCAAGGAACTACAGCACGGTCAATGACTTCACGTCACCACCGCTAACCTAAAGGTGGCTAACGTTGGGCTATCAAGGAACTACAGCACGGTCACATGACTTCACGTCACCACCGCTAAGCTAAGGTGGCTAAGTTGGGCTATCAAGGAACTACAGCACGGTCACATGACTTCACGTCACCACCGCTAAGCTAAAGGTGGCTAATGTTGGGCTATCAAGGAACTACAGCACGGTCACATGACTTCACGTCACCACCGCTAAGCTAAAGGAGGCTAATGTTGGCTATAAAGGAACTACAGCACGGTCACATGACTTCACGTCACCACCGCTAAGCTAAAGGTGGCTAATGTTGGGCTATAAAGGAACTACAGCACGGTCACATGACTTCACGTCACCACCGCTAAGCTAAAGGAGGCTAATGTTGGGCTATAAAGGAACTACAGCACGGTCACATGACTTCACGTCACCACCGCTAAGCTAAAGGAGGCTAATGTTGGGTTATAAAGGAACTACAGCACGGTCACATGATGACGTTTAATCGTCTAATATAGACACTTGTTAGCAACTGCCATTTTTAAATTCATTTTTAATAGCCTATATTTAAGCAGAACCTTCAAATGTCTTCAGCTTGCATTAACCACTTATTTCATTCTTCAAACCACAAACTGAAGGTCAGTTTCCATCCTGTCTATTTACAATGTGAGGAACATTTTCTAGCTTGTTATAAAGAAGAGGAGACGTCTCTACGGTTTTCTGCTATCAATGTGTTTCCTGCTTAAAAATAAGGCTAATATTCCTTCTCTCATAATGTTGTACAACCATATAATCCTCAAATGCAATCACCAGTGTGTGTGTGTGTTTTGTTGTGGTATATTATAATGTTCTCAGGTAACGGATTATCTTCAATAAGCTGTTTTTTTCCGATATCATGCAGCCCTTGTCTCGGTTTGCCTCAGAAACACTCCTGACTGCTACATTAAGCTCCTCCCCCTCCTCCGATCGAAAAAATGTAATCATGTCTACCTGTTGAGCTCTCCAGGACGACACACACACCTGAGCCGTTGTGTCTAATGTTCCTCATCATCTGCTCAAACAATATTAACAAAAAGTACAATGCTGCTCGTCTTCTGTATTCAGAGCAGGGACCCCCTCGTCTTATTCCACCTCCTGTCGCCTCGCCTCCTTCACACCGCCACTCTTCCTCTCAGAGGAAATCACATCTATTCAGTGATGAAGATGAAGATTCCCCCTCCCACCTCCAAATCTGTGAAGCTTGATCCAGCCACAAAGTCAAGAAAGGGAACACATTTAACCTGAAAATGGAAAAAAAATATCAAAAAATTCCAAGAACATTTTGAAATTAAGTAAAAAATGTAGTTGTTATTTTTATTAATTATTATTATTATTATTTTCTTTTTTTCTTTCCCTCCTATTTGATGTTTCTCGTTGTAATGAGGCCACACCTCAGGCCATAATGGTTATAATCTATTATTTGTATTAATTTTCTCTCTGTGCTTTCATTTAAGTATTTGGTTTGTAATAATAATACTAATACTAATTGTCAGGGAATAATTCTGTATACACGTTTACCTTTCGCCCTCGCAGATGCCCAACCTTGAGCAGCCACTGGCCCTTTCTCATTTCATCAAATCCCCCTCCTCGACTCCTCTGCTCGCATCTCCTGTGGGCGGGACTAAGTATCGAGGATAGGAGTCGAGGAGGGGAGTTCGAGAAATGAGAAAGGGCCACTGTCTCCCGTAAGGAGGGGCTGCCCAAGCAAGTTGTTGATGTGACCAGTTTGTGACCGGGCAGCTCTCGGTCAGAGATAGTTATGGTTGTGGCCTGTGGGACACCTGGAACACATCCTTCTCGGGGTGTAGACAGGCCCGGACTGGCCATCGGGAGGACCGGGAGGTTTCCCGATGGCCTGGCCTGCTAAGTGGCCTGCTGGCCTGAGGATTTTGTTGTTGTTGTATGTATGTATTGTGAACGCAACGCTGCGCAAATGTGGGTCTGACTCTGCCTCACAGAGGGTGACTGGCTGTCTACATGATGTGGCCTGCCGACATAGCCACTTTCATACAGATCATACTAATGCCCTCGATTGGTCTCTGTCTGTAGAGGCTTCTCAATACTCAAATTTCCCCTCCTCGACTCCCCTCCTCGATACTTAGACCCGCCCACAGGAGATGCGAGCGGAGGACCGAGGAGGGGAACCGGGGAGAGAGGAGGGGAAGCAGCAGACGTTTAAAGAAATGAGAACTCCTCTCCTCTGAGCGGTCATATTAAAGCGACGTCCGTTCATTATTACGTGCCAACAGCTGCATCAGCTGTCGAGTGTTTTGTCATATTTTATAATCTCTGTTAGATCAGCTGAACATTGTTCCCCCACATATGTACTTTTAATTCATTGAGAGTGAGGTATAATGAGACAATAACAGGCTACAGATGCGGACACACACACACAAATATATTTATATAAATATATGCAATTTAAAGTATGAGAGCACTCTCATAATAACGTAACACAATCAGAGACTGGATATATCCCCCCCCCCCCCCTCTCTCTCTGGTTGCTGAAATGGGGAATTGAAATTACGGGCCAAAAGTTGTATTTGCAAGTATTAAAAGTAAGCAGAGGACACCAAACCAACTGAGACCCGTCTGTCCGCTGCATCTGCGCACTGTACAACACACACCTACACACTGTACCACACACACCTACACACTGTACAACACACACATACACACTGTACAACACACACCTACACACTGTACAACACACACCTACACACTGTAGCCTACAACACGCACCGACACTGTACCACACACACCTACAGCTCCTAAAGCATAATCAGGCTACAGCCGTTGTGTATTTTATTATGTGAAGCACTAAATGGTCTTAGAAAAATCTGGACTCTTTGTTTGTAGATATCTACTAAACTAAAGCAAATAAAGAGAGTAGGCCTGTTATACTGAATGATATATATTTTACACACTGCTCTGCTTTCTGCACGGGCCTCACAGCTGTTCTCACTGCTCTCAACGCGATGAGAGCAGTTTCTAAAATAATATCCAGGGGATGCATGCAGAGCTGTCATTGGCTGAGATAAGTCCGGCCGTGCGTCACGCCTCCACCGTTCCCGGAAATGCATCCGCGGAGGAGCCGTGGAGGAACCATCAGTGTATCCTCGGTTATAGCTCCTCCAGAGAGCCTCCTCGACACTCGATCCTCGGTCCTCGGTGTGCATTTAGAGAAATGAGACGTCCTTCAAAATGGCGCTCTGAAATTCATTTCCGGGTCACTACCGGAGGACCGAGGAGTCGAGGAGTCGAGGAGGGGAAATTTGAGTATTGAGAAGCCTCTTGTGTGTCATTCAAGCTCGGGAGGGTGTGTATGTGTGGCGCAAGCGAGAGAGAGAAAGTGCGCGCACCGGTTACGTGTATTGTTGTTAGCATCGGGTGCTAGCTAGCTGCGCTAACGGATATAATGAGCTGTCAACAAGGTGGAGGAGAGTCCTCTCCAGTCAGACTGAGAGACTGATAACTACAGGTGAGGTAAAGGACTCTCTGAGTGTTTAGATAGTTAACTTAGTCTAAGTTATCTCAGTGGCTCTCAAACGCTTTGGTCACCATGTTATGTAAACACATATTTCCATTTGAAGGGGGAGTGATTAGTAAAATATGCATGAATAATAAAATATGCAAATAACTTGTTGAGAGCTAAAACTAGTCTTTGCTTCTGCCTCAAAGATGAGCAGGGGGAGAGGGGGGAGACAGGAGAGGCTGGTTCAGGAGCCCAGACACACTCACAACTATAAATGAACCAAAAACAAATAAATAAAGAAGTTTCAATGTTTTTTCATATTGGATATGGTATGTTATTAGTTATGGCCATGTTCTTATGATTTTATGATTATGTAAATGTATACAGTTCTGTTTCATATGGGTGTAGTCTCTTTATTTCCCCCTCAAAGTGCACCAGATTGATGCATTTAAGTCCAACATTTAAAAAAAAAAAATCTTACCGGGGGAGCATGCCCCCGGACCCCCCTAGAGGATTTGAGGTCCACCTCCACTTAAAATATGTTAACATGGATAGGTTAGGTTCCTAAATAGATTTGCAATTTTTTTTTAAATAGTAACCCATGTCCATATGTTTATTCTGGGGTAGTAGATTTAAAGTTTAGGGCTATCACTATGGGCAGCAACGCTGTAAATATTGACAAATAAATCCAGCAAAATGGCACAAAAGAAAACTGGTAGTGGCCAGGCTGGGTGTTTCATTCCCGGCCTGACTTATTGTCCCAGTCCGGCCCTGGGTGGAGAGGACCCCGAGCCGTAACCGACAACAACTGTGATTCAGTGTCCTCAGCTGTTTAGTCTCTCTATTGAAGAACGTTGATTATTACACTCTCTAGTTAAACCCTGGAGCTGCAGGAGGGCTCTGCAGAACTGATGGTGGCATCTCTACCGTGTGGTCGACCGCGGCCCGGGACACGTCTCGTGAATTCTCCGGCCGAAGCTCCAAATAAACCGTCAGTGTTTGCCATCAAAGCTCCAGCTCTCCTCGTGCCTCTCTGAGTCCTGACTCCTATTGCTTCAGAGGTTTCCCCCACAGAAATAATAAACTTGATTTGTATCTTTGAAGCACAAAGCAGCCCAACGTGCTTTACAGAAACACAACAACAATATTAAAATAAATACAGAACAAGATAAAACATCTACGGTGATGTTAAAATAAAACAATGGAGAGATGTTTTATACGCAGTAACTATTCTGCACACATTTGAGTACGTATGCAGGTGTACATATGAATGTTATGTCTGAATGTTCACAACAAGGACAATAAAGAGATCTGAAGGGAAGATACGATCTATTATTTAAAAAATGAAAAATAATATATATATAAATATATATACAATATATAAGGTATTCTGATTCTGGGTTTGTGCAAATAGAGTAATTATTTCTCCTTAGCACTGATTCTTGAATGAGATCTGACAGAGAAGGCTGTGTCTGAGTGAAGTAAACAAGGTAACGTGTGTGTGTGTGTGTGTGTGTGTGTGTGTGTGTGTGTGTGTGTGTGTGTGTGTGTGTGTGTGTGTGTGCATGTGTGTGTGTGTGTGTTTACGAGCAGTAATTAGTGGATTACACTGTGGGTAAATTGCTCAGGCCAACCATGCGGAGGAAATGGACGAGTAATGGCGCAACACACACACACACACACACACACACACACACACACACACACACACACACACGCACACACACACACACACACACACACACTAAACAGAGGCTAATTGCGAGACAAAGTGTTTTATATAAACGATCATTGGTCTGTGTGATTTCAGAAGTTGAAAGGCAACTTTAAAGACACATTAAGTGCTGTTAGAAGTTCAACACATTGTTTTAAATCAGTAACACAGTGACATCAGGGTCAACGAGGAATCCACTTTAACTTTGTCAGGGCAGGAAACCCACGTTTTAACACCTCTATTGTACTTAAGCGGAACTTGAACACATTACCGAGCACCATTTCATTTTTTATTACCTGACAAACCACGAGTTTATTTGAGACCAAAATGCATTTTCGGAAGCCTTCCCCCTCTCAGACCTTCTGCTGACTCCGGAGCCTCGTTGAGATCTTTGTTTTGATTTGTTGAGTAGTCCGTGAACTTGGTTAGTAGTATTGTTAAACGTGTGTGTGTGTGTGTGTGTGGTGGGAAGTGGAGGATTTAGATGCGTTTGGGGTATCCTCTACATCTGTTCGGCACACTCGGTTAGTAGATTGTAGCCACCGTCACTTTGTTTTAAAAAGTGATGGGGACACTTGTTTCAGATTAAAATAAACATGTATTGCGCGCCACCCTTTTTTTTGTACACACTCATTTCCTTACAGAGTCACAGAGTCAGGCTACAGACTGTTTTTGGTAGGAACCATTATATATGTGTGGAAAACGATTGAGAAAGACAATGTTCTCCGTCTTGTTTTAAGAGTCTTGAACTCACCGGTTCTCCACAGCGACGCTATGTGCACCCAGACAAAGGCCAATATAACAATAACACACATGAGAATCGGCATGGAAGACAAGCTTAACAACTGGGGGACATGTATCTATTACAGGTTCAATGTGTTAGAATCACTGTCGGAAAAGGTAGGACCCAAAAGCAGACTACAAAAAGAGTAAAGGTCTATAAACAAAAACATGGCAAGGATATACAGGAGTAACACGAGAAAGACAACATACCAAAAACGATCGTGACCAACATGAAGGCAGACAGGAGAAAGACACAATGAACCAACACCGAACATCGGAAGAGACAAGACTAAATACAGGGAGGGGTAATCACGAGACGAGAAACAGCCGGGCAGGGGAGGTAGACACACGAGGGCAACAGGTGAACACAATCAGACAACTAGACACACCAGGGAAACTAACGACAGGGAGGAAAACACAGGGAGAAGGACCAGACAAGAAACCAGGAGGAACACATGAGACAGGGAGAGGGACCAGACAATAAACCAGGAGGAACACATGAGACAGGGGGAACAGAACAGCAAAATAAACCCATACCTAGACACACACAACTCAAACCCTGACATAACACCAAGATCGTGACACAATGAGCTTATTTTGTTCCCTGTGCAAGATGTGTTATTGCACCTTGTACTGGTTTGTGGTAATACTTATTTACAAGATAATTAGCTGTCCAAATGTATTACTTAGAACTCTTGAAATCAGATAAGTTAGTGAGAGAGCTTGGTATAACACAGGGGTCTCAAACTCAAGGCCCGGGGGCCAAATCCGGCCCGCCACTTCATTTTATGTGGCCCGCAAGAGCTTGCAAATAATATAATACGTTTATAATATAATATGCCCATAAACTACATGTCCCACAATGCATCTCGTTTTGTGACATGTGCACTGAAGAGACTTGCAATTATTTGCCCTGGACTTCTGCTTTCAGACGTAGTTACTAAGTTATTATCCTATCTGATAAGAATCCAATTCAGAGGCAATAATGTAATATAATACATTATTTTATATATATATTATATATTTATATAGTTACAACCGGCCCTTTGAGTGCAACCTTTATGCGAATGTGGCCCGCGATGAAATTGAGTTTGACACCGCTGGTATAACAGATATATATATCCAGAATCCTGATCAAAATGTTCAAAGGTGTACATTTAAAACCTTGTTTTCACGTAGACATCCCATAAACACTTCTTGTTTTCTGGCCAATAAAACATATTGTGACTCGACTGGAACAAGTTCAATTCAAAGGCGTCAGGCGGGGATTTGGAGCTTAAATATTCTCCAACAGGAGTGAATGTAAAAAGATTTTCCTCCGTTTACAGAAAGGTAATGTTGTTCCAGATGCAGGAGAATCATGTCCGCTTTTTAAGTGCAGTACAAATCATGGAAACACTCATGGTTTGATGATCTCTCCGCAAGTCTCATTCACTCCCAAATACTGTCCCCATGGTCACTTTCTCTTCACTAAAACCCATTCAAAGTGGAATAATCCTTCACCGGCTGCATATCATCGAGTGCCGGGGCGACACAGTGTTTGGCTGATAGATGAAGTCGTCGCTTGTTGACAAATGTGAGATGTGAATACTGAGAGAAGTGTGGACGACTGGCATTTGTGAGAATCACTGAAAACGGCATTAAACGATCAACAACTAAAGATCACATGTGGATGAAAGACACATGACGTAGTGATAAAACCAAAGTGTAGTCACTCTCTGTCACGATTCTCATGTTATGTCACGTTTTTAGTTTTGTATGTGTAGGTTTGGGTTTATTTTGCTGTTCGGTTCTCCCTGTCTCCCTTGTGTATTGTCTGGTCCCTCTCTCTGTGTTTTTCCTCCCTGTCGTTAGTTTCCCTGATGTGTCTAATTGTCTGATTGTGTTCAATTGAGATTTATCAATTTCGTTTGATTAACAAGGATAATCTGGTGTTTTTGAGTTGTTGAGTATCACTGTTAAATTCATTTCATTTCATTTCAAACTTGTATTTATCCAGCTGTATCCCCCCTCTTTTTCAAGGGAGACCGGATCAATCGACAGCAAGGAGAATACTTACTTCCGGGTGTACAATTCTCCGTTATCCAATGGGAATGGACGCTCACATTGCCTTTAAGAGCTGCCGACATAAATGGATGCGGTGCTTCCCTAAGCGTCAAATACCGCCGCCGATGGGAATACATTGGAATCAGTTGAAAGCTCTTTGCGTCCGTTTATGAAGCTGAAGGAGCCTCGGCGCGCCTCGGGGACCCTGACCAAGCGTCGCTCCTGGACATTTAGGGAGTGAGAGTGTGTTGACCACGGGCAGAGACAGTTTTAAGGGTCAGAATACAATTTTATTTATAACATACAGAAATATCTAAAAACACCATACACAATACATTTGAATAAAATACCCACTTTGGGGAAAAGGACAGGGCTGGGACCAGTTCAAGGTGGGGAAGCTACTTTTGGAGAAACCAGCTCGAGTGGTCATAGTGATATTTGACAACCACAATGTAAGCAGTTCGTCCGTTCACACTACTTCCCATCTCTGAACAGCAGGGGTAGTTCTAGGGGGGGGGGGGGGCAACAGGGCCCCTGTGGCCCCCCTCCAAAAAAAAGGTTACAACATTACGATGTATTGGAACTAAATGAAATCAGAGACCCGGATGTACAGTACTGTGGAGATTAAAGTGTTCATTACCTTATATAAAAGTAAATACTGTTTTTTAATTACATTTTCGCCTAAAGTTACTAAAACAAATACTCTAAATGAAAAAAAACACTGGAACTAAGGACTGTAACTTAAAGGTGGGTATAGGTAATTTTGGAGAAACCAGCTCGAGTGCGCTACAATTTGAAAATACATAGCCGGAAGAAATCTGCCACTTCCTTACAGAGCCCCTCCTCCAACACACACGAACGCGCACATGACCAATGAGGGCACGAGATCAGTGTGTGCCCCGATGGAAGGCTGACAGGCAGGTAGGCCATCCAGTTACTTTAGCCGGCTCAGATGATTGGTCGTGCTTTTTACAGTACTACGGCTTCCACAGACGAATTTGTTTTCAGTCTGGGCCTGTCCACAGCGACGAGCCACAGCCAGGAGCCAAGCTCACAGAGCGCCCAAGCGGGAATGATGGCCAAAGGTGGGGAGGGAGAATGGTTACAATAAAAAAGGGGATTCGAATTACTTCCAAATCTGTTTGAAAGTGACGGTTTAACTTATAGAATGGAGGGCTCATACGCAGTGGCGGCTCCAGAGTATTTTTGCTAATACTAATCTATAGGGCTAGTAACCCATACAGTGGTGGGTCTCAAGTCAGTATTTGCAATGTAATTACATACACGCTCCCCTTGACAGTGAAACGCCACGCGTGAGGTTTAGATTATTTCCCTGTCTCAATCCAAATTGAACTGTATGAAATAAAAAGGCACATTTGTCTTGTAGTAAATAAAAAGGGCGACCTGGAGCGCCGCGGTTTTGGTCCGGCCTCCTCCGGCGTCATACCCTACCGGGCGCGTTTCAGAAGCATTTCAGAAGCGGAGCGTCTTGCCTGCCGGCTCGCAGTTTTTGTTGATTTGGGCATATTTCCTGGACAGGCTACTTACTTATAAACGACATGAATCAAAGATGTGTTGCTGTATTTTAGAGGTAAAAAAATGCATTCATCATCATAATTATTCTATATATATAATTTACACAGTGCCTGTAAACCGGAGGAGAACGCTGGCATTTCTCCTCCTACTTGAAAGACTACGGAGGGATAGGGTCTGCAAAATTAGTTTGTGTGTGTGTGTATATATATGCTATATGCACTGACCGTTCCACTTCCTGCCTGCCCGACCTTACGTTACGGCTGCGCCGCGTCAAAAATAGGATTCATCCTAATTTTAGAGGAGCCCTGTGCCGAGGCGCTTCTGGGACGCTTCTGAGCCGTAACGCGCCGCGTGTGATGGAATAGCACCCATTGACTAGAGTGGCCGCGATCGCCGTGAGCACCGAGGCGCGGCTGTAACGCGCCCGCAACGCCAAACAATTTGCGTCACCACGCCAGGCTGCAGCCACCACAGGAGAAGCGGAAATGAGAGGGACCCAGTTTGGCACCTCAGCTTAAAAAGCCGGTGCGTAGAATTGGTGCGATGGCACGGTGCCAAGCAGCGGCACAGAGGGAGAAGACCTCCGGTCACAATAGTAAAGATATCTGCCAGCTAGTATTTGATTGTTCCTTCTGGAGTCTTCATGTCCAGAATTGTTCATTTTAATTCATATTTTGTTTAGTGTCGTGTTGTAAAGCATAGATCTTCTTCAAGGAGTTATTTTGAAGTGTGAATGAGAAAACAGACAGCAGTGTTTTTCTTAGTTATACTTACAAAATACTTGACAGATCTTAAGCTCGGGGAACGTTAGCCCTGCAAAGAAATGTTACAGAAGATAGTAAAGATATCTGATGGCTAGGATTGTTGTCTTTATGTCCAGGATTCTTCCTGGTTCATCTGTGTTATGTTAAGTATCGTGTTGTACGGCGTAGACATTAAGCTGTTTTATTAAAATCATCACTATACCATGTCTATTTCAAGTTTTATTTTCATCCTCTGATTCTCTCCTGTTTCCTTCTCTTCCAGCAGATAGTGGTCTGCAGGAGGTTCTAGATGAACATAGGCTCAGTCTGAGGAGGAGATGTGAACGTGTGACTGAAGGAACTGATAGAAGTGAAACCCTCCTCAACAGCATCTTCACTGAGCTCTACATCACACAGGGCCTCAGTGAAGAGGTTAATACCCAACATGAGGTGAGGCAGCTGGAGACAGCTTCCAAGAAAGAGACCCTCCATGAAACTCCAATCAAGTGCCAGGACATCTTTAAAGCCTCACCTGACCAGCAGACTCCCATCAGAGCGGTCCTGACCAACGGAGTCGCTGGAGTGGGAAAAACCTTCTCAGTGCAGAAGTTCACTCTGGACTGGGCCGAGGGTTTGGAGAACCAGGATGTCAGTCTGGTGATCCTGCTCTCCTTCAGGGAGCTGAACCTGATCAAAGGAGAGCAGTACAGTCTTCTCAGCCTGCTCCATGTTTTCCATCCAACCTTACAGAAGGTCACAGCAGAGCAGCTGGCTGTCTGCAAAGTGCTGCTCATCTTTGACGGCCTGGATGAAAGCAGACTTTCTCTGGACTTCAGAAACAGTGAGGTTGTGTCTGATGTCTCACAGCAGTCCTCAGTCAACGTGCTGCTGACAAACCTCATTAGGGGGAAGCTCCTTCCCTCGGCTCTCGTCTGGATAACTTCCAGACCTGCAGCGGCCAATCAGATCCCTCCTGAGTGTGTGGACAGGGTGACAGAAGTACGAGGCTTCACTGACGCCCAGAAGGAGGAGTACTTCAGGAGGAGATCGAGTGATGAAGACCTGTCCAGCAGAATCATCTCTCACATCAAGAGCTCCAGGAGTCTCCACATCATGTGTCTGATCCCAGTCTTCTGCTGGATCACTGCTGCAGTTCTGGACCACATGTTGACTACAGACCAGAGAGGAGAGCTGCCCCAGACCCTCACTGACATGTACTCACACTTCCTGCTGGTCCAGACCAAGAGGAAGAAGCAGAAGTATGAAGCGGGACATGAGACGAGTCCACAGCAGCTGACGGAGGCTGACAGGGAGCTTCTTCTGAAGCTGGGGAGGCTGGCATTTGAACATCTGGAGAAACGACACATCATGTTCTACCAAGAAGACCTGCAGCGCTGTGGTCTTGGTGTCACAGAGGCCTTGGTGCACTCCGGAGTTTGTACAGAGATCTTCAAAAGAGAGAGTGTGATCTTCCAGAAAACAGTCTACTGCTTTGTTCATCTGAGCGTTCAGGAGTTTCTGGCTGCAGTCTACTTGTTCCACTGTTACACCAACAGAGACACAGAGGTACTGCAGGACTTCCTGCAGGGAGACTATAACAACATGTTTAGCAGTGATCAGGGGCCTATACTACGAAGCTGGTTCAACCTAACCTGGATATGTTTGAGTTAGCCGGTTGGCCTAATCCAAAACATACGCGCTCTCACTAAACTGTATTACGACGCTGGTTATCAAGTGGATCGCTCAAGCCAGCCGTGTCCTCTATAGCTAGGTGCGCGTTCACATGAAAGGGGAGGTATCTGGAGCATTCGACCAATCACAAACATGGAGAAGCGTACTGACAGCGCAGCGTCATACTTCCTGAATGAAAAGTGAACTTTAATATCAGACAAATGAAGAAGTTAAACTTTAAACATCCATGACTTAAACACTTGATCCAGGATCAAAGGCACATAGCTGCAGCTGCAAGGTGAATACAGCTGGAACAGAACACGTGTTTGAATGCGTACATTAACAGGTTCATGATATCACTGCCCGTCTAAAACACGATCTGACTTCAATTACATTTGTCTCGAGTGTTTCGTCAACTTAATGTGTTGCTTAAAATAATACTTCTGCATCCAGTCTGTGACACTGTGAGTGTTGCACGGCCAGATACGGCTCAGCTGACTCAGATAAGGAGATATGTGATACATTATGAAGTGATATGCCGCGGACTGTACTTAATGTACTCTGATCCGGTTACTTATGTCGTGGCCGATATTTAAGTAAGCTTTCTTAACGCTAATGTTATAATAGTCAGATTGCTCTGAAGATGGAGGTGATATTCTATTCATGTTCACGTTCACACAGTCGGTGATTTCTGCCGGCTGTCTTTCCTGCGACGGCAGTTTTTCTGTATTTCCTTTCTCCTGTAATATGACTTGATCGCTTTAAACTCCGCACACTGAGCTCTGATTGGTCAGCAGGCGGTGCTTTCACTGAGTTGAGCTCTTAGCCTGCAACCTAACCTGGTCCCGACCAGGTTAGCTGCTTAGCATCAGTTACCATGGAGATCTAGCCTGCTAAAAAGAGAACCAGCTTCGTAGGACCGGAAAGCCGGAGTTTCCCCTGAATTTAGCCGGCTAAGCTAAAATCCTGCTTCGTAGTATACCCCCCTGGATTACCCATCCCTGGATGTCTTCCTGAAGGGAGCCATGGAGAAATCCCTCAGAAGTGAAAATGGCCACCTGGACCTGTTTGTCCACTTTCTCCACGGCCTCTCTCTGGAGTCCAATCAGAGGCTGTTAGGAGGCCGGCTGGGTCGCACAGACAACCGTCCAGAGATCATCCAGAGACTGTTAGGAGGCCTGCTGGGTCGCACAGACAACAGACCAGAAATCATCCAGAGAGCCATCAGCAACCTGAAGGAGATGAGCAGTGATGAAATCTCTCCTGAGAGGATGATCAACATCTTCCACTGCCTGACAGAGATGAAGGACCACTCAGTACATCAGGAGATCACAGAGTTCCTGAAGTCAGGGAACAGATCAAAGGAGAGACTCTCTGTGATCCACTGCTCTGCTCTGGCCTACATGCTGCAGATGTCAGAGGAGGTTCTGGATGAGTTGGACCTGAGGAAGTACCACACATCAGAGGAGGGACGACGGAGACTGATTCCAGCTGTGAGGAACTGCAGGAAGGCCAAGTAAGTCCAGATGTGAATAGCTTTATAAACTAGATCAGAAGTTTAGTTCTTCAAATCTCAGTGATTCCATTTATTATAAGAATTATTCCCTTTTATAGTTTTCAGTTCTCTTCGTATTCCTTGTCCAACAAATGAAGGACTTCAGAGTTTTTCTCAGAGCAGCATGTGATCACAACATACAGCAGTATTTACAGTTATCAGTGAAAGCAGTTATTCATAGATCATTCAGTTCTTCTGTTTTTACCACAATGTTTAAGAGTTTAAAATAAGTTCTGACAGGCTGACAACAAATATAGAAAACTCTATTATTATATTAAGTTGACTAACAGTGAATGTTACTGAGAACATTAACTTGTTTAATCAAATTCAGTAAGTTAATTAAATAGTTCCTCTGTTTTTATACTAACACAAGTTGTGATATATGTGCCGTTATAGACTGAATGTGAAGTCGTGGCCTCAGCTCTGAAGTCTGACCCCTCCCACCTGAGAGATCTGGACCTGAGTGTCAACGAGCTGCAGGATTCAGGAGTGATGCTGAGTTCTGGACTAAAGAGTCCAAACTGCAGACTGGAGACTCTCAGGTCAGTTCAATAACTCGATATAATAATATAATTATGGTAATTATATATTTTTCCAGTATTTAGAATTTGTAGAATTTCCCCCAGAACAAATACATTTTAATTATGTTGTTCTGTTTTTGATAATGGTTGAATATTGAGCAGAATAACAAAGATCAGAGAAGGTGATTGTGCAACCCAGTCTCACGGCATTTCGTGTTATAGTCACGACATGTAATCTATTGATTCGTGTTCACCAACATGATTTTCCCCTTTTTTTCATGTCACACAGCACGATTTTAAAAGCAATGTAATTCTATTGGTAGTATGTTTCGTGCCTGCAGCACGTCTTTTTGTCCGTTCGGGTCTTGGAAGACCGGAAGCTGTGTGGTTCATAAAAACATGTTCTTACTCAATATCAAGCCACGATCATTGTTTTTATTTTAAATCGTATAATTTATGACTTTTTTTGCCGTCTGTGAGGAAAATAAATGGCTCAGAGCCTCAGAATACTGAAATCTGTATTTTTTAAATCTTTTTTTCCTTCTAATTTGTTATTATTTTCTAAATAACACACTGTTATTTACTCAACAATAACACACAATTATCCTTGTTTTTATTTATTTGTTTGATTCTATAATCTCTGGCTTTTTTGCCGTCCGTCAGGAACTGAATTTCAAAATAAAGTCATTATCAGCCTCAACTATCAACAGAATTGCGTTGCCAGGCAACAGCTTGGGGTGAAAACAGTTCATTACACAACATTGATTTGTTTAAATTGTGTACAATGCTTTTGTGTTTTTCCCCTTCGATTCAGAGAAACAAATATTTTTGTTGGGAGTTTAGGATGGCAGAAGACATAATCCTCAGTGACACCACGGCAGATATTTGATAGTTGGTGCTTGAAAAGACTCAACATTTATCTGCAGATCTCTATAAAGTATATTCATTACTCGTTATTCTCTTCTAATAGTTAATTAAAAACTGTATAATTGCTATTTTGCAGATGCCTTTCAAGATTTCAAGATTTTCAAAGGTTTATTCACATATCATATACACAACTACGCTGTAGTTATGCAATGAATGAAAAACTTGACAAGACATCCATCGATATGTGTGTACCTCCACCATTAAACATATTCTGCACATTTCTTATTCTATCTGCATACATCTTATAAGAGTATAATTAATATGTATAATATCAGTTAAAATAAGTGCTTCAACATAGTTAACATTGCAGGAAAGTTGATTGTCAAGTTCTAAAACAAACCATGCAACATATTAGACATTAAGTACTTTGTCAGGCTTAATATTTATCTGTAGATAGATACCACCAATGCTTTTTTCTTATTTAAAAGAAGACCTTAACCTAAAGTATTCTTTAATGTTTAAATACAGCCTTATTAGTTTGTCTGTTTTACACATCCTCCTATTAATATCTTTGGATGTCCGGCACTAAACTTTTTTATTGTAGAGATCACTTACAGTATCTTCTTGAATTTTTATATTCTATATTTCTATCATTGACCTTCTACTTTCCCCCTAATTTGAATGTACTCTAATATTTTTGTAATCAAATATAACACATTCAACACAAACATTCAATAACGCGCTTTAACCACTAGGTGGTGCGGGTTAAAAAACTGTCAAGTTTAAAGTGTTAACACAATAAATTATACTTTCCAGTATAAGTTTCCAGTTTAGTTCTTGACGGCTGTATTTGTGTATCCATACAAATATTTTTGGGATATTTGAACCTACAACAGTCAAAGACAAGCAACTTGAGGAGTTGGAAAGGAAAATGTTACAAATAAGGTACACACAGCATATTATGTATGACACTTATGTATGTATAACATCTGAAGATGCTATATTATTTCACATGTTTTACTTCTACACATTAATATCTGATTTGTAAAACATCACAGACAGAAAGGTATATCCATCATTTAATAGTAAGCTATTGCAGATGTGATTCCATAGATGTGTCTCCCATCACCCAAATCCCCTGACTATTCTCTCAACTCAGTATTTACATTCTTATATTCAAAGAAAATCTGTAATATCTTTAAAAACTACAAGTCCTTTTCTATCAGCTGTGCACCGTTATGGTGTAAATATAGCCTATCTACGAATTAGATCAAATGTAAAAGTCAGCCGAATTACTATTGATACTGCAAGGAGACGTATTGTGTGAAGAGAAATTGAAGATGTTGTTTGATATATTTATGATACACGTCAAACAGTTTCGGCGGCAGTTCTTCCAGTTCGCCTAGAAGTCTTCTCATCAGGGCTCTATAAATAGAGAACTACGGCAGATGTGTAATATGTAATGCAGCCGAACCGTGTATTACAATGCCGTTATGTGATGACTTTCAAAGAGAAAAGCAAGAACACTCGGAATAAAGTATTATTTTTTTTTTCATATCGCATTAACACCATATCCCAACGTGCATTGCGGCTAAAACATCCAATCACCGAGCTTCAACCATAGCTGAGGATCTTGGGTAATCAGTTCAGTGGGTGTGTATCGCAATGTGCTCGAAATGTCCCTTATAGGCCTACGTCTGTTTCCGGTGACTTTATTTTGAAATTCAGTTCCTGACGGACGGCAAAAAAGCCAGAGATTATAGAATTAAATAAATAAAAACAAGGATAATTGTGTGTTATTGTTGAGTAAATAACAGTGTGTTATTTAGAAAATAAGAACAAATTAGAAGGAAAAGAATATTTTAAAAATATATATTTCAGTATTCAGAAACTGCTGCAGAGAGTTCCAGATTATCAGGGATTTGTTTCTACATCATTGCTGACGTTAAAACATTGTTCAGCTCTGATCAGATTATTAAACATTGAGTTATTTCAAACAGGAACATTGTTTTCTAAAGTTACATCATGTGTTCTTTATTCAGACTGAGGGACTGCAGTTTGTCAGAGATCAGCTGTTCTGCTCTGGCCTCAGCTCTGAAGTCCAACATCCATCTGAGAGATCTGGACCTGAGTCACAACGCTCTGCAGGATTCAGGAGTGGAGCTGCTGAGAGATCTTCTGGAGAGTCCAGACTGCAGAATGGAGACTCTCAGGTCAGTTCTCCATCTGTAACTTGTGTGCTGAGATGAATATGTGAGAGTTGTGTTGACTCTGAGCTGCAGACATCAGGCTGATATCACTCTGATCCTCACTGAGCCTCTTAATGCTGAAAATCCTACCCTGCATAATTCACTCATCTCAAACACCTGAAACTCATCTTATATTCTGCAGCATGCTTTCAATAGATGATATCAAAAATACAACCATTTAATATTTCTGTTAAAACTCCTAAACATCTAATATGTTCAGTTTTTTATTTTCTTATTACTTTTATTTTTTTTAATTATTATTCAATGTATTGAACATGTAAAAAAAGGAATAATAATAAAAAGAAGCAAAATAACAAAATACTTTTCAAGGTATACAAATAAATACTCAAGTATTTTCCTTCATGTTCAAAAGGGTCAAGAAGAAGCTTCTAAACGTTTCTGGTCCTACCCCTCTAGCGTACATTGGTCATGAAAATCAAAGCTTAGTTCATCGTCATCAGCATCCGTGATATTTGATACGTTGTTTAAAAAAGAAAAGAAAATTATCTCTTTGTACAAAAAACAAAATCTTTAAAGGTCCACCAAAACCTCAAAGACAAGAATAAGCAGGACATCACGGCTCCTGGGGCCTCATGTATAACGCCGTGCGTAGCATTCACGTGGGAAGGTTGCTTACGTAGTAGAAATCCAAAAAATAGGTACAGACATGTTCCGATTTACCAAATATTGCGTACCGGCGAGGAAAGTGCGTACAGCACTTCCTACGCCGGTTTCCCTTTATAAATCACAATCGACTCGAAATGCGGTGCAGCTTTTGCGGGCTTCACGTAACGCCCAGATTTGCCTATAAATAGTCAAAGAAACGCCCATTCGTTCATTCGTTCGTTCATTCATTCATTCTGACTAGGCTTGTTTGAGACACATTGCGGCTCGCCTCGAAAGTAGACGAGAGTAGCCGATCGCAGCCGGGGGAGGTGTCAAAAAGCTCGTCTTAAGTCGGACAGCTCGGACTCGGAGTCGGCTTGACTGGCTGGGTTTTTCGTTGCAGATGAAGTGGATGCAATAGAAATCCCACATGTATTGTATGGAGAATGACATGATGATGAACCACACCAGTGACTGGGTTCCATCATTAGAAATGCTCCTCCCTCTTAATGTTTGCAAACTGATAGGTGGACAGGCTACACATGATCAGTCCCTTCAGATCCGCACACATGAAGATTAATGAGCATGAACTGAACAGACCTGCTGCTGTGTTAATTCTTTAGCTGCCACTTTAAGCTTTATGATGTGTACAACATGGATGTAATTTGATTTACTCTTGCCATTTGATGTATTCAATAAATAAGGTTAAACCAAATCATTACATCACAATAGATTTTATTTTAATGATTTGGTTTAACTTAAAGAGAAACTTTATTGTTATTGCACATATTACAGGTACTGAAACAACGAAATGCAGTTTAGCTTCTAACCAGGTGCAGCAAGCAGCGAAGTGGAAAGTAATGTACACAATCTACAGAATAACATATAGAAGGAATTGAATGATGAATAAACAGTGAGGGGTATGAATACACTAGATATCAGCCTGTGAGCAGTATGAACAGTGTGTATGAATACACTAGATATCAGCCTGTGAGCAGTATGAACAGTGTGTATGAATACACTAGATATCAGCCTGTGAGCAGTATGAACAGTGTGTATGAATACACTAGATATCAGCCTGAGAGCAGTATGAACAGTGTGTATGAATACACTAGATATCAGCCTGAGAGCAGTATGAACAGTGTGTATTAATACACTAGATATCAGCCTGTGAGCAGTATGAACAGTGTGTATGAATACACTAGATATCAGCCTGTGAGCAGTATGAACAGTGTGTATTAATACACTAGATATCAGCCTGTGAGCAGTATGAACAGTGTGTATGAATACACTAGATATCAGCCTGTGAGCAGTATGAACAGTGTGTATGAATACACTAGATATCAGCCTGAGAGCAGTATGAACAGTGTGTATTAATACACTAGATATCAGCCTGAGAGCAGTATGAACAGTGTGTATAAATACACTAGATATCAGCCTGAGAGCAGTATGAACAGTGTGTATTAATACACTAGATATCAGCCTGAGAGCAGTATGAACAGTGTGTATTAATACACTAGATATCAGCCTGAGAGCAGTATGAACAGTGTGTATTAATACACTAGATATCAGCCTGTGAGCAGTATGAACAGTGTGTATGAATACACTAGATATCAGCCTGTGAGCAGTATGAACAGTGTGTATTAATACACTAGATATCAGCCTGTGAGCAGTATGAACAGTGTGTATGAATACACTAGATATCAGCCTGTGAGCAGTATGAACAGTGTGTATGAATACACTAGATATCAGCCTGTGAGCAGTATGAACAGTGTGTATTAATACACTAGATATCAGCCTGAGAGCAGTATGAACAGTGTGTATGAATATGCTAAGATATATAAAGTATGAAAACGGTAAGCAGTATAGTATAAAATATATAGATATTAATGTCATGATGATAAACATTGTGGAACAATGATGAAAAATGGGAATGGATGTGGCGACGTAAAACTGACACAAAACAACAACAAACTTTTGCCAGCCAATGGGAGAGCTTCATCAGCAGCACGTGGTAAAAACCACCAATGAGCGCTCAGCTCGAGATACCAGCGAGCCGTTTCCCATCAAGCATTTCGCTTCCGCAGCTCGTGGAGAGCAACTGCGCCAACTCGCCTCGCCTCGCTCTCAAGGCTGCGGGCGTCTTTGTCCCGCGAGATTTCAAAGTCTCATGTGGGCGAGCCTCCAGAGCAAGTCGGACAAAATGACTAACCATCATGCAACGCAATAGCAAGACGTTGATCGCAACTGCGCAGGTCTCGCTCGTCTCAAACAAGCCTGCTGTAAGAAACGATCGGGGAATCCCTCCGGAGTGGAGTCATGACGACTGGATCTGAATTATGTTTTCGTATTTGGTGGTTTGTGTCCCAGCTGTCGATCAGCTGTGCGCAGCGTCTCCACTGCAGTCTGTGCGTCTCACCCCCCCCCCCCCCCCCCCCCCCCCCCCAGCAAATCTATATCCACCAGTTAGAGGACATACAGCTAATGTGTTGTGTTATATTAGCTGTACAATTGACCACTTATTTTAAACTTTATCCAAAATGGTTGGATTGTGTTCATCCCTGCAGGATCAGAGGTGAGCCGATCAGAGCCAAGATCCAGGAGACCTGTGAGTACTGAAACCATATCCTCCCTTCATCAAACCATTCAAGTCTGATCCTAAAAGGTTCAACAGAAATATGTTTTAACTCCATCTTGTTACAGCTGTCTCAATCATGTTGGATTCCAATGTTTCTCTTTGTTTAAGTTGTATTAGTATTGATGTTTGTCTCTGTCACTTCTTCTCTCCATCTGGTGACTGCGATGCGGAACAGGAAGTGAAGACCGAAGGAGAGGTGAGGGAGGAGCAGCTGCACCGTGTGGAGTTTATTAATGAGGTTTCACCACTGATTAAAACGTAGTTATTAGTCAGTGTTTTTCTGGGATCCAGACGAATCTGCAAGCTCGGGTTTTATTTATTACACTTTATTTGTTACGGGGCGTTTTTGAGACGCGAAGAGGAGCGTGGAGGCATTTTGGAAATTGATCAAGAATGATGAGAGACTTTCCTCAATATTAAACAAACTGAAAGAATATCTTTCATAAAAAACTAACAATCAATTGCACTGAAAGCTTTTCTTGAACAAAGATGTATCACCATAGACGTTTAATTCGCCAACTCGTGTCAGAGTTAGGATTCACTTTGTTGCCAATTCGCTTTTTCACATGCAAGGAATTTGTTTCGGTGTGTGGTTGCAAACAGAAGAAACGTGAATAAAGAACAGAACAAATACAACGATCTAATCATCTGCTGTGAGCAATGTCCCGCCCCAATGTGCTGTGATTGGTTGGTGCTGCTGTGCTGTGATTGGTTGGTGCTGCTGTGAGCTACTGGACATGGCTCAGCACTACGTCACATGTTCACCGGTTACTGACAGGGTCTAGGCTAATGGGCGGGACATCTGTAACCTTTTGTCCACACTAGGCCTGAAGTCGAATAGTCCATTTCTCTTAGGAACCTTCCTAAAGGAGTGAAATGACCCGGAAGTCCCTCAGTGGCAGCCATGATAAGTGCCGTTCCAATTCTCTAGAATGATGAGAATGAAAGGAAAGGAGGTTTCAAACTTCCTTTATAACCTCCTTTATCTTAGGAACCACTGGACCTCCCTAACCGAAAGGAGAAGCGAAAATGCTGCCCCACAATGCCTTGCAGCCGCAGCATTTGCCGTCACTCAACAGTCGGCCGTTCACGGAAACAACCGATTATGACCGAGAAATGATATCATGAAAGTTACGGTGCTTATTAAGCATTTTAAAACATAGGTGGTAAGTCGCCAAAGTGCTTTGTTCTGAACGTTCATCAGTATTATAATCAAAGAGAGAAATATGAACGTTAGTTTTCACTGAAATGATCAAATAAAGTCAACATTTCAGTCTTTACTGAGCTGTGTGGAGTTTGTTCAACTTTTAAAAGATGTTTGAATGGTGATATACACAGTGATAGATGTTAAGGACTAACGTTTATAATAAATACATCTGTATTGATTTTAAGATCTTTAGTTCATCAATCATACGTATTGGGATCATTGGTATTAATGTGGACCGGAGGGAGAGGGTGACGAGCATAGGTTTCACTTTCCTTTTTTATTTCAATTCCAGCTTTGGTCCTGAAGAATATGTTTCTCTGTTGTCCACGTTCATAAAGCAAAGCAGCAGCATCAGAGCACGGTGCAGAGTCTCTAGATGAGTTCACAGGAGTCCCTCGTTCTTATTGAACATCCATGTTGTAGTCCGCTGTATAGAAAACTGTAGTTTCCATAGTTACCCACAGCAGCAGACGCACACAATGATGTCCGCTGGCGCATCATAAACACGTCGGATAGTGAAAGTGCATTCGGATTCTCTAAAGTACCGCAGTCTCTTCTCCTAAGTCCTTTTGAATTCTCCTATCCACTATCCCTTAACCCCTTTCACTCAGAGGTCAAGGGATAGACGATAGGGTTAGAATTTAGGAGCTGATCTTTAAACTATCCGACTGCAGCCTATGTCACTCTGTAAATGATAAGAATGTGTTTAATTTCCCCAGATGACATATTCAGCTTGACATTACAAAATCTGCTTTTAACCCTGTCGAGCATTTCAATGTCTTTTATCTCATTGTTTTGATTATGTGTCGTAAAAACATGTCTTTGACTAAAGAAACAGACCGGAAAGAAAGCGAATAATTAATTAGGAATGATAAAATTGCTGAAATGAAGACACAATCAATTCATTATGTCCGACACATTACTAAATAGTAGCTACCAAACACTGCTCAAAACATCCGTGTAATAACTTTGCAATGCTGTGTGCAAAAATAAACACTGTTTTTTTTCAATGTATTAATATTATTACTGGCTTCTTCTTCAATACTTTAATGTCTTCACTTGCTTTCGCTCCCCTGACACTTTAACAGCTCTGTGTGCTTTTAAGACTCTGTGGGAAATGGTGCTGTCGAATAAAAGTCAGTGTTGCACGGCCGACTTTATACCAGGAAGAGGAAGGGAAAAGAATCGGACATGAGAGAAGGGGAGGAGGAAATGAGATAGGACGTCTTCATTTAGCTTTAACTTCTACTTTAACTTCTGCAGACAGCAGCAGCTTCTCTCGCTAACTCCTGGATTTAGACTTTCAGACGCTCGGAAATGTTTCCAGCCTCAGGTGAGATTTGAGAGTTGAGTATTGAATCAAGCATATCAACTGGGGCTTGGGATATGAAAAGTTGATGCGTGAATGGGATTTTCTTTTTTAATTAGTCAATCCGCTGCCATATTTCAGGGCTGCACCTGCAGGTGTCCTGCCTCCAGGCGGGGAGCTGAGTATGTCTCTGTATGTGTCATAGAAAAGGAGGAGAAAGAGCAGCTGAACCGGCGACGTCACACTGATAACTGACGCACACGTTCTACTTTCACCCGCTGTCTCACATTAAGCACACATATCTTTCTTTGTATTTATTGCTCCGTTATTTTACCTACATTATGAATTTAGTAAAATACAACTTGAAATCTGAAAGCATTTTTTTTACATAAAGCTTATTTGAAATGAACACGGATAACAATGTTTACACACACACACACACACACACACACACACACACACACACACACACACACACACACACACACACACACACACACACACACACACACACACACACACACACACACACACACACACACACACACACACACACACACACACACACACACACACACACACACACACACACACACACACACACACACACACACACACACACACACACACACACACACACACACACACACACACACACACTATACTTTCCCTCAATGTATGGATACACATGTGGAATCAGCCATCCATCGGATATAACTCAGCACCTGCAACTCACTCCCATATCTTGTGTGTGTGTGTGTGTGTGTGTGTGTGTGTGTGTGTGTATGTGTGTGTGTGTGTGTGTGTGTGTGTGTGTGTGTGTGTGTGTGTGTGTGTGTGTGTGTGTGGGGTCCTGTTGTATCTGTGTTTAACTTCATAGTGAGAGCTGTGGGAACATTCAGAGTAAAGTTATTTGACTCCAACTGAGAAAACAAAGTGTATGTGTGTGTGTGTGTGAGAAAGGGAGAGAGAATAGGAAAATAAAACAACAGATAAGATGAAAAACAAAGGCTCCCCTCTGATTGAATCTGTTGAGGCGTGGCATTGAGATAGATCACAAACAGTGATGTGTGTGTGTGTGTGTGTGTGTGTGCGTTTGTGTGTTTGTGAGTGTGTGTGCTCCTGCCTAGTCTGACCGTTACACAAAGTGGAAAAATATGGAATTTCCCATCCATTTCTGAAAGACACATGTCATCTGTGTGTGTGTGTGTGTGTGTGTGTGTGATTTGACAGGGTGTGTATGTGTGTGTGTGTACATGTGTGTGCATGATAAACACATTAGTGTGTGCATCAGCATTCATGCAGCCCAGTGTGTGTGATTAGATATTTACTCGGTGCTGCAGTGTGTGATTAAGTGCCGTTTGAAGCTGTGGCTTAACGCTACACTGCGTCCTGGACCCAGCAATCCCACACACACACACACACACACACACACACACACACACACACACACACACACACACACACACACACACACACACACACACACACACACACACACGCACGCACGCACGCACGCACACACACACACACACACACACACACACACACACACACACACACACACACACACTCAGAGAGGTAGAGAGAAAAGTGCTGCACCATTTCATATCTGCTCAAAGGAGTTTCTCCTATTCATGAGCGTATTACTGATGAGAGACTAACAGCTTTGATATGAAAATAAGTTGTGATAGTATTATATGAAAAAAACATCTTTAAACGTTGTCTCAGAAAACCTCAATCACTTGGACCGGCGTCCTCCATGTAGTCTTCACAAATATGAAAAGCTGAAAGTTACAACAGTTTCATTTTGGCTCTAAAAAAGCACTTTCTGTCAAGATAAGATCCAATCTTCCTATTCCAATCCTAAAAAACTATTTTCCATCTTCTCCTCCCTCTTGGACCCCCCCAAAGCCCCTTCCCCCTCCTCACTTCTGTCAAGCGACTTTGTTAACCACTTTGAAAAAAAGGTTGACGATATTCAACCCAGTCTCACGGCATTTCGCGTTCACCATCACGATTTTTAATCTATTGATTCGTGTTCACCATCACGATTTGCCCCTTTTTTTCGTGTTGCACAGCACGATTTTAAAAGCAATGTATTTCTACTGGTAACGTGTTTCGTGCCTGCAGGCTGCAGCACGTCTTTTTCTCCGGTCGGGTCGTGGAAGACCGGAAGCTGTGTGGTTCATAAAAACATGTTCTTACTCAATATCAAGCCACAATTATTGCTTTTATTTTAAATCGTATAATTTCGGACTTTTGTTGCCGTCTGTGAGGAAAATAAATGGGGCTCAGAGCCTCAGGATACTGAAATCTGTATTTTTAAATATTTTTTTCCTTCTAATTTGTTATTCTTTTCAAAATAACACACTGTTATTTACTCACCAATAACACACAATTATCCTTGCTTTTATTTATTGGTTTGATTCCATAATCTCGGGCTTTTTTGGCGTCCGTCAGGAACTGAATTTCAAAATAAATATAACCGGAAACAGACGTAGGCATTTTGAGCGATTACCCAAGATCCTCAGCTACGGTTTTAAGCTCTCTGATTGGATGTGTTAGCCGCAATGCATGCTGGGAGTTGGTGTTTATATTATATGAAATCCGGAAAACATTTTAAAAGTATAAAATAATACTTAATTCCGAGTGCTCTTGCTTTTCTCTTTGAAAGTCATCACATAACGGCATTGTAATACACGGTTCGGCTGCATTACATATTACAGATCTGCCGTAGTTCTTTATTTAGAGAGCCCTGATGAGAAGACCTTTGGAAAAACTGAAGAAATGGCGCCGAAACTGAATACTTGACGTGGATCATAAATATATCAACAATTAAACAACATCTTCAATTTCTCTTCACACAATACGTCTCCTTGCAGTATCAACACTAATTCGGCTGACTTTTACATTTGATCTAATTCATCGAAGGGTTATATTTACACCATAACGGTGCACAGCTGATAGAAAAGGACTGTAGTTTTTAAAGATATTACTGATTTTCTTTGAATGTAAGAATGTAAATACTGAGTCTGAAATAGTATAGCAATATGCTGTAAAATGATGTGAAAGCATGAATAAAACTACACATCTTCAGATGTTGTACATACACACTAATAATACAAAGTTGTTATGGCTGTGTGCACCTCGTGTGCACCTCCTAGTGGTTAAAGCACGTTATTGAATTATTGTTTTTATGTGTTATATTTGATTAAAAAAATATTAAGAGTACATACTTTCATAGGGGGAAAGTATACATATAGAAATATAGAATATAAAAAATCAAGAAGATACCATAAGTGATCTCTACAATAAAACAGTTTAGTGCAGGATGTACAAAGATATTAATAGGAGGAGGTGCAAAACAGAAAAACGGATTAACCTTTATTTAAATATTAAATATTAAGCCTGACAAAGTAATTAACGTCTAATATATTGCTTTCCTGCAATGTTAACTATGTTGAAGCACTTATTTTAACTGATATTATACACATTAATTATACTCTTATGTATGTAGATAGAATAAGAAAAGTGCAGAATATGACAGTTTAATGGTGGAGGTACACAAATATTGATAGATGTCTTGTAATGCACTATTGAGGAACCTGTGACTCAAGTTTTTCATTCATTGCATAACTACACCGTAGTTGTATATGATATGTCAATAAACCTTTAAAATCTTGAAATCTTGAAAGGGATGTGCAAAATAGCCATAATATACAGTCTTTCATTAACTATTAGTAGAGAATAACGAGTAATGAATATACTTTATTACTTGTTTCCATTCATGTCAATTGCAGATATATGTTTAGTCTCCTCAAGCACAAGTATCAAATATCTCTCCTGATTGTTGGCACTTGACAATCACCTTCCCTGAATTTCACTCAGGTGTAACTAAAGTCTGATTTAAGGGTTGTTTATATTTCACATCATTAATCAGAATCTGCAAAGTAACTCAAATAAATGCAGTGGAGTAAAAATACCAGGTTACCCTCTGAACTGTAGTGGAGTAGAATTACAAAGTATCAATGAGCTTTCATGTGGGTATATATTAATGCTATATATTGATGCTGCGCATTATGGACAGCGATTTTCACCCATTTATTAATTATATGTTTTACATTTGATAACACCAATGTGTTTAATAATGGCAACTTCTAATTGTGGGAAAAACGAAAACGTTCAGGAGAGACGTCCCATAGAACATTTTGCGAAACACAATAGCCAGCATGTGTAGTTCTGGGAGGCGTTCGATTCCAGTTTTGGATAGTCTGGCGTGGTTTCGTTCCATTTCAAACAGCTGTTTGACGCTCGGCGTAACCTTGGTGCACTGCCACTCCAACATCCAATCCCAGAGCTTGAAGATTAATCACGGGGACTGTAGTCCTAAACGATAGCTGGGGATTATGGGTAGTGTAGTGTCTTCGGCCATCGTAAACTCAGAAATGTTTTTTGGATTTCATATCGCATTAACACCATATCCCTACATGCATTGCGGCTAAAACATCCAATCAGCGAGCTTAAACCATAGCTGAGGATCTTGGGTAATCAGTTCAGTGGCTGTGTATCGCAATGATGCTCGAAATGTCCCTTATAGGCCTACGTCTGTTTATGGTTATTTTTATTTTGAAATTCAGTTCCTGACGGACGCCAAAAAAGCCCGAGATTATGGAATCAAACAAATAAATAAAAACAAGGATAATTGTGTGTTATTGGTGAGTAAATAACAGTGTGTTATTTTGAAAAGAATAACAAATTAGAAGGAAAAAAAGATTACAAAAAATACAGATTTCAGTATTCTGAGGCTCTAAGCCCCATTTATTTTCCTCACAGGCGACAAAAAAAGTCTGACATTATACGATTTAAAATAAAAGCAATAATCGTGGCTTGATATTGAGTAAGAACATGTTTTTATGAACCACACAGCTTCCGGTCTTCCACGACTCGAACGGACAAAAAGACGTGCTGCAGGCACGAAACATACCAATAGAAATACATTGCTTTTAAAATCGTTCTGTGCGACACGAAAAAAAGGGGAAAATCGTGTTGGTGAACACGAATCAATAGATTAAATGTCGTGACTATAACACGAAATGCCGTATGGTTCCTGTGAGACTGACCGTTGAGCGGCCCGACCAAGCAAGGAGGCGGAGGGTTCAAATATAACCCGGTGTGGGCAATTATTACTCATTGTGGTCCATGACACAGCCTCAATCTTACTGTCTCATGTGAACACAGTCACCAGCAACAAGGATCTCACACACACTAACAGGAAACACAGAGCCTAAATACCCACAGACTAATCAACCAACAAGACACAGGTGAGGGGGGAGGAGACAACACAGGGCACCAGGGGAACACAATCAACAACAATGAAGCTAAACAACCCGTAACGGAGGCCGAGATCTATGGCCCCAGAGATCAGCATGTTGAGTAATGAGCATATACCAATAGATAACAACAACATCATGTGAGATTTTGTAAACGGATGTTTTCTACCTGGTTTTACTTTAATGTATTAATACTTTTCTTAGATTTGTGTTATCCTTTGTTCCTAAGAAAGGCATGCGAAGAATTAAAGTGTTCGTTAGGATTTCAAGGTAACCCAAGGTGAGCACGAATAGCCATTTTGGGAGTGAAGTATTTCTTTAACAACACATCTTTAACCAAAACAGGGTTTTCTTTACAAACATGTTTTCCAAATGGTATGTGTGTGTGTACTGTGAGGCAAACATGAGTCACAGATCCCGGTTAAATACAAGCATTTCAGACATGTGTGTGACTTTGTGGAAATGGGATTGCGTCGTCAATTCAAAACAAGTTTATTTGCCGGGGAACAGCTGTGTGTCTCGCAGATTGTGGCGCTGACAGATAAATCACCACAAAGCATCCGTCGAGGATATGAAACTCATCTTCTTGTTCAAATTACCACCTTCAAGATGTCTCATTTGTGTGTGTGTGTGTGTGTAAACATTTCAGTCAGAAAAGCTAATGATCCTAGACTTCTATATAATAGGACCATTGGAGGAGACACTTCTTATTAATTTCATATACTGCTAGTGGATATATTAACCTATTAAATTATATGATTAAAAGGTTTGTATATATTTTGTATTAGCTAATCATCTACATTGTTTAAGTAACTACCTACATGTAGTGGAGTAAAAATCACAATATTGGCTTCCTTTATGTCGAGGTGTAGCATTTTAAAGTAGCATTAAATGGAAATATACAGGTCAAATACCTCAAAATCAAACTTAAGTACAGTTTTCGTGTGAGTGTACTTCATTGCATCCCTCTGCAGAGTGCGTGTAAAGAGAAAGCCATACGATGATAGATTTATTGGCCTTCACATATGCCGGAGCAATCAGGGACTCATAACCTTCGCTCGAATAAAAAGCACCAGAGAGAGAAGAGAGCGGCTGAGTGTAAAAAGATGATGGTTGAAGAGTCGGGATGAATAGAGTTTAAAGACTGTTCAGGTGTTGGAAAATAGTGTTTTTCTGATAAATGTTCTATCGTTGACGTACGAGATGTGAGGATCCCCAGTGCGGCCTTCCTCTTTTCCCTCCTCTGTGTGGTTGTCTCTCTGTCTTCCTGGCTGGGCGTGGCTGACCTACATTTGGATTTCCCTCTCCACACCTCTCCATCTCGCTGATTGCCACTCCTCACCTGCACCTGCTTAAAGCCCTGGTTCTCATCCTCAGTCTTCGCCAGTTCTTCGTTTATTTTTCAGTGGTAAACTAACAGTCCTACTTAGCATGTGTTGCCTAGTAAACTTTTGATGCTCCTAGTGAGAGGATTTGCCTTCCTAACCCTGCTTCTTTCCCGTTCCAGATCCACACACCTGCCGCTCCGCCTGCCACGTCCTGCCACGTCCTGCCACGTCCTGCCACGTCCAGCCACGTCCTGCCACGTCCAGCCACGTCCTGCCACGTCCTGCCACGTCCAGCCACGTCCTGCCACGTCCTGCCACGTCCTGCCACGTCCTGCCACGTCCTGCCACGTCCAGCCACGTCCTGCCACGTCCTGCCACGTCCTGCCACGTCCTGCCACGTCCTGCCACGTCCTGCCACGTCCAGCCACGTCCAGCCACGTCCTGCCACGTCCTGCCACGTCCTGCCACGTCCAGCCACGTCCTGCCACGTCCAGCCACGTCCTGCCACGTCCAGCCACGTCCCTGGTCTGTCCTGCTCCTCGTCTCCCCTCTCTGAGCTCCTCGTCCCGGTCTGAACCTCGGTTCCAGGATTCTCCTTCAGCGTCCTCTCTAACTCCTAGACTCTGCCTTGGTCTAAAATAAAGCCCATTTTGACACTTCACCACTGTTTCAGTCTTAGTGCTTGCATAGCAGGTTCTCATCTCCAGTCATTCCACGTGAAGCACAAGAAGTGAAGTTTGGATTGAAGGAAATGAGAAAACTAGGTTTTGAGGGGAAAGGGAATGAGCATGATTTAATGTGGCTCATCTTTATGAGGTTGTAAGTCTTGTTTTTTTTTTTTTTAATGAAAGTGATTTTAAGTTTATAGCTTCCTCCGTCCCTCTCTTCCTTTCTTCTCCTTCCATCTCCACCAGTACATTAAACTGTGACATATCTCCAGAAGATATAAAAAGAAAATACTGTGTGTCCTTCCACATTCAATATTTCACATGTAATTTCGGTTTTTTATATATACTGTATATATATATATATATATATATCTATCTATATTGGAGAAGCAAATATTTCAGTGCTTGTCCCTGAGACATTTCTCGATGTGACCTCCAGAGCAACATAAATGTCCTACGATGAATATTAACGACGACATTGACTTCAGAGTAATTCACGCTTTCTTTGTCACGTTATTTTGGAAATGTGATTATTGAAGGATCTGTGGTTTGAAGCCCAGATAAAAGGTAAATACAACCGTTCTAAAAGATCAGAGCTAAATGTGTTGAAGTAAACTGAAGATACACGAGATAAACATTGGTATTTGTTTGAGTGTTACTATACCAAACATCACATCCAATTCGTACGTAATTAAAACGTTTCAATGCCAACTTGTTCTACTTCTGCAGACGACAACAAGACTGTGTGAAGACGCCAATCGATCGTATCTCAAGATCAGCGTATAGAAAAGATAAATAGTGCTGAGAAATAACTCCAAGAAATCATTAAGACAATACTTTGAAGACTTAGAAGAGTTGGGAAACACTAGAATAAACTCTCAAAAGTTAGACCGGACACTGTGTTAGCGACCTGTCAATCAAAAGGTAGCCCCGCCCCCAAAACATTCCTTTCTTTATTGTTTATTTTTCTCTGAATAGAACCATGTTTAACGAAATAAATATCATGCTGTATTGAAGAAGACTTGAAACTACATATGAAGTCCATATGAAGTCCATTACCTAAGTTATAAATCCAATGAGAAGTAGGGTAACTTTCTCATAGACTTCTATACAATGGGACCAGCAGTCACCATATCATATTACTGTGAAATGTATTCTGTCTTACAATGTATTATTGTTATTACTGGCGGCTACGTTTACGTTTTTACATGTTCATCATCCTGCTGTGTGACAGATTACCAAAATCTGTGTTTATAAAAATATTGGCATTCTATTTTTCTTATTTAAAGGTCCCATGTCATGCTTTTCTGGTTATCACCCGTCCCCTTGTGTTATGAAGGTTGTTCTGCATGTGCACGGTCTGCAGACTCACAAACCCTCAAAGTGCACCCTGTAGCGAGTACAACTCTTAAGCCCCTGTCACACTGTCCCGAAATTGACTCCCGATGGACACACGATAAAGGAAATGTTCAAATTCGGCTGTGATCGTAGCAACATCGGGCCGTTCGTGAGGGCATCGAAGCCATCGTATGACCGCCGGGGGAGTTTCTCAGGCTCCGGCAGCAACTTCGTGAGCGGCAACTTCGTAAGGCACTCGTGAGGGCATCTTGTCAAGTCGTGTCATCTTCGTGTTATCATCGGTGCATTCGCCCTCACTCTGATCGGGGCGAATGCCCGATGGCACCGAGGATAACAAGATGCCCTCACGATGGCCTTACGAAGGGCAACATGGACACACGAATTCAACACGAAAATGAACCTTCGCAAGGTCCTTCGGCTATTTTTTGGCATGCCAAAGATTTTGCCTCCGCTCACGAAGTTGCTGCGAATGGCCCGATGTTGCTACGATCACAGCCGAATTTGAACATTTCCTTTATCGTGTGTCCATCGGATTTTTAACAAAATCATGTAAATATATTATGTAAACAACCCAATTTGTGTTCTGTGAAACTAAAAAGGATATAATATATTATTTTGAAGGCGAGTTGACAGGAAGTTGTTGTTGCTATGGAAACAACATTACGGAGAAAACGTAATATCTTCTACATATAAAGACGGATAAAGTAAAGAACAAAGTCTGAAGATATCAGTACAGTATCATAGTACTGTAGCATAATTGTTTTTGGTACTTTCATTGCAGTTGTATGTCTTAAATGTAATGTAAATGTTGCCTTCGTGTGTGGTTCACAATTCCATATTCGTGTGTCCATCGGGTGTCAACTTCGGGACAGTGTGACAGGGGCTTTCCACAGAGAAGACCTGTCTGCTGCCCCAGAACGCCTCGTTGGACATTTCTCTTTTTCCATTTCTCTTTTTCCATTGGTTTCTTCCGGGAACCAAAATGGACCAATCCGCGGAGCTCCTCACACACCAGGACCTTCAGCGTAAATGTTCAACTAGCAGGGCGTCCCATTGACTTGCTCCCTGGTTGGTAACAGACGAGTTGGGATGGTGGAGGAACGCTCTCCGCAGACCCGTTCTCACAGCGTTACAAACCTTTTTCTTTCTGAATATGAAATGGCCATGACACGGGACCTTTAAGCTTTTTGAGGTGTATGTTTGCATTCTACTGTATGTTCCGCTTCTATGGCTGATTTTTACTTTAACTTCTATCTCGTTGTATCATTTACTGCACATTTTCACTTTAACTTCTTAAGTTTATACACGTAAGATATTAATTGTCACAAAAACCCACATTTCCCAAGGATTCAGATTCTGATATTACAAAACCCAAATACTTTAAACCAATCTTTCGCATTTGCAAAAATAAAAACGTGTATTATATCTCTGGATATTTGACTTTGAAGCTGCTCATTTAATGAGAGTTAAGAACATGGAGCACCAAACCCCTTTTGCTTTACTTCTGTGTCTCTCTCCCCACTTTCTTCTCCACACATTTCTTTATAATTTCTGCTTTTTCCATCCGCCCTACACACCTCTCTAAGTCTTCCTCACCATCTCTGTTTAATAAGGAGGGATGGTGGTGTATCTGCCTCATTAAGCAGGAAACATGCTGACACACACACACACACACACACACACACACACACACACACACACACACACACACACACACACACACACACACACACACACACACACACACACACACACACACACACACACACACACACACACACACACACACACACACACACACACACACACACACACACACACACACACACACACACACACACACACACACACACACACACCATCGCTTCATAGTGTGTGACTTCACTGCTTACCCATTGTCTTCGTCTTTTCACGGCTGTCTACATCACTCTGACCTTTTCCCCTAAATGCAATTGCTTTTCTTACTTCTGACCTTTTCTTTTCTCCGTTGAGCATGTGATTGTCTTCGTCGTACGGCACCTTCTTCTATTCATTTTTGCTGACAAACCTTTTCAGTTTTTACCCGCTAAACAGCTTTCTGATGTTTTACTTTATAGTTTCATTTCATTCATGTTCTCTGTTTCATCTCTAGCGTTGCCTGCAATTCAACTTGCAGCGATGAGAACGTTCAGGTGATTCCTTTCAACTTAGGATTCAACATAGAGGCTATTCTAAATACTTCACTTCAGTTTTACAATGTGTGCAAAAATATATATAAATGGTTTGGATGTTTTTTTTTAATAATTGGCATTTTAGGAGTTTTACGTGAGTTTTTTCTTTGCCTGGAGAAAAGACAACATATTTGTGATTGAACGAAAAATGTAATTCTTAAATTCAACCTCGATGGTCAATATTAAAGAGTCCTCTCCTGCTGATGTTCAGGTGTATATCAGTATGTAGTGTCTCTACTTTAAAGAGTCCTCTCTTGCTGATGTTCAGGTGTATATCAGTATGTAGTGTCTGTACTTTAAAGAGTCCTCTCCTGCTGATGTTCAGGTGTATATCAGTATGTAGTGTCTCTACTTTAAAGAGTCCTCTCTTGCTGATGTTCAGGTGTATATCAGTATGTAGTGTCTGTACTTTAAAGAGTCCTCTCCTGCTGATGTTCAGGTGTATATCAGTATGTAGTGTCTCTACTTTAAAGAGTCCTCTCCTGCTGATGTTCAGGTGTATATCAGTATGTAGTGTCTCTACTTTAAAGAGTCCTCTCCTGCTGATGTTCAGGTGTATATCAGTATGTGGTGTCTCTACTTTAAAGAGTCCTCTCCTGCTGATGTTCAGATGTATATCAGTATGTGGTGTCTCTACTTTAAAGAGTCATCTCCTGCTGATGTTCAGGTGTATATCAGTATGTAGTGTCTCTACTTTAAAGAGTCCTCTCCTGCTGATGTTCAGGTGTATATCAGTATGTAGTGTCTCTACTTTAAAGAGTCCTCTCCTGTTGATGTTCAGGTGAATATCAGTATGTAGTGTCTCTACTTTAAAGAGTCCTCTCCTGTTGATGTTCAGGTGAATATCAGTATGTAGTGTCTCTACTTTAAAGAGTCCTCTCCTGCTGATGTTCAGGTGTATATCAGTATGTAGTGTCTCTACTTTAAAGAGTCCTCTCCTGTTGATGTTCAGGTGAATATCAGTATGTAGTGTCTCCACTTTAAAGAGTCCTCTCCTGTTGATGTTCAGGTGTATATCAGTATGTGGTGTCTCTACTTTAAAGAGTCCTCTCCTGCTGATGTTCAGGTGTATATCAGTATGTAGTGTCTCTACTTTAAAGAGTCCTCTCCTGCTGATGTTCAGGTGTATATCAGTGTGTAGTGTCTCTACTTTAAAGAGTCCTCTCCTGCTGATGTTCAGGTGTATATCAGTGTGTAGTGTCTCGACATGTCTCCATGCTTTAATGTTCAAAAAGCTCTTTATTTTTCTCATACTGCAGCACCTCTTTTCACCCTCTGTCTGAAACCAGAGCCCAGTCTGCTCTGATTGGTTAGCTCTGGCTGGCTCTGTTGTGATCAATCGCTTAGAGATGTTCCGCCCCTTAGCCTAAAGTTGGGCTATAAAGGAACTACAGCACGGTCACATGACTTCACGTCACCGCTAAGCTATAGGTGGCTAATGTTGGGCGTGATGACGTTTAGTCAGTGGGGTATTTACAGACATATTTTATATTGGCGAACAAATCTCT
>NW_027262191.1:0-39174 GCF_902827115.2 Pseudochaenichthys georgianus | reverse complement strand
TGGAAGCAACAGAAACAACAGTTGGAGCAACAGAAACAACAGTTGGAGCAACAGAAACAACAACAGGAACAACAACAGGAACAACAGAAACAACAGTTGGAGCAACAGAAACAACAACAGAAACAACAGTTGGAGCAACAGAAACAACAGTTGGAGCAACAGAAACAACAACAGGAACAACAGTTGGAGCAACAGAAACAACAACAGGAACAACAGAAACAACAACAGGAACAACAGAAACAACAACAGGAACAACAGAAACAACAGTTGGAGCAACAGAAACAACAGTTGGAGCAACAGAAGGAACAACAGAAAGAACAACAGGAACAACAGTTGGAACAACAGAAACAACAGTTGGAGCAACAGAAACAACAACAGTTGGAGCAACAGAAACAACAGTTGGAGCAACAGAAACAACAACAGGAACAACAGTTGAAACAACAGTTGGAGCAACAGAAACAACAACAGAAACAACAGTTGGAGCAACAGAAACAACAGTTGGAGCAACAGAAACAACAGTTGGAACAACAGTTGGAGCAACAGTTGGAACAACAGAAACAACAGTTGGAGCAACAGAAACAACAGTTGGAGCAACAGAAACAACAACAGAAACAACAGTTGGAGCAACAGGAACAACAGTTGGAGCAACAGAAACAACAGTTGGAGCAACAGAAACAACAGTTGGAGCAACAGGAACAACAGTTGGAGCAACAGGAACAACAGTTGGAGCAACAGGAAGAACAGGTGAAACGGAAAAAGGAACAATTGGATATACAAACTAAACTGGCAGAAGCCAAAGCCAGGCTAAATGTGCTCAGTATGGGATCAAGACACACCTCTAGAGCATCAGATGGGATGAGCTCTTACTTCAGAAACCCTACAGCAAGATTTAACCTACATGCAACTGAATTCTTGCCTCATCAAGCCGAAACCTCTATTCCCAGACAAAGTATGCAGACACATGTGCAGACACATGTTGACATCACACCACCTGTAATCAACACTGGTAATCAAGGTGACATCTATAACCTAATCCAGAGGCAAAGTGACATCACTGCTATGCTGGCTCAACATCTCACTTCCACTTTACCTCCAAGAGACATTCCTGCTTCTGACGGTGACCCGTTGCAGTTTGAAGCCTTCATCCGTGCATTTGAAAGAGGAGTAGAAAGAAAGGCTGACGATGAAAGTGACTGCCTGCATTACCTAGAGCAATACACTAGAGGACAACCAAAGGACCTTGTGCGCAGCTGCCAACATCTGCCTCCAGCTCAAGGTCACCAAAGGGCAAACCAGCTGCTTAAAGAACACTGTGGTAATGAACACAAGGTCGCCACTGCATACATGAACACAGCATTTACCTGGACAGGGATCAGAGCCGAAGATGTGGAAGCACTGCAAGCCTTCTCTTTGTTCCTAAGAGGTTGTTGCGATGGAACATCTCACCTACATGGATGAAATGAATGTTGTTTCAAACATGAAACACATACTTCAGAAACTACCCTACAGACTCAGAGACGAGTGGAGGAACCGAGCACGTCAGCTGCAGGAAGAGCGTGGGCATCGAGCTGCATTTCCTGACCTTGTCAACTTTATAGAAAGGCAAGTGAAGATACTGTCAGATCCTGTTTGGAAGCATCCAGGATGATAAACCAGCTGCAGCTATCACAACTGTTATCTCTACCTTTCCAAAGGGAAACCCACGCCTAAGAGGAAGTCGTTTTGCAACAATGATGACCTGCCCAAGAACACCAGCGCTAGAACGTGCAACAGCGAATGGAAGGAAGATACCTCCATCAACCACCGACTCCCTGCATGTGTGTTTGTTCTGCCGAAGAAGTGGCCGCTCATTGGAGCAGTGTCCACACATCCTGAAGAAAACACGCAGAGAAACAATGGACTCCTTGAAAGGAAGGGGGGTGTTTTGGATGCCTAAAAATAGGACACATGAGCAAACACTGCCACAGTCTTTGACATGTTATGTGTGCGATGAAAGTCATCCTGAAAGACTCCACATTGAACAGAAAGCCAAAAGAGAGGAAGCAGAACACTCAGAACAGAATGGGAAGCCAATGGAAAGTAATAGTGTCACCTCATCCGTGTGGGCACATCGGGGCCGGTGATGAAACCTCCATCTTCTCCATTGTGCCAGTGAAGAGCCACAAAGGAGACAACGTGTTACCAACTTACGCCTTTCTGGACCATGGACGTTCATCTACCCTTTGCACAGAAAGTGTAACGAGGCGGCTAAACCTTACGGGACAAAGGACTAACATTCTCCTGAAGACAATGCATCAGAACAAAATGGTGTCTAGTCATCATATCTCAGGTTTGGAAATATCGAGTCTGGACGAAAACAATTTCCTTCAACTATCCGATGTGTTCACACATAAAACCGTGCCTGTTTCCAAGCAGAACATTCCTCTACAAGAAGATCTGGAAAAATGGCCTTCCTTAAAGGACATCAAAATGAATGACATTGCTTCTGGCATTGACCTACTCATTGGGACAAAGGCTCCTAAGGTACTGGACCCTTGGGAGCTGATCAATAGCCAGGGAGAAGGACCGTATGCTGCAAAGACCCTACTGGGAAGGTCTTCTATGGTCCCCTACAAGGAAGCGACTACAGCAGAGATGCTAAAGGCCACCCTGCTGCTGCTGTCAATCGGATATCCATTGTACGCCTAGAGGAGCTATTGGTCAAACAATACAATCATGACTTCAAGGAAACTACAAGCAAGGAAACAGGAAGTGTCCAGAGAAGACAAACAATTCCTGAACATTATGAATCACTCTGAAAAAATGTCAGACGCCAAAGAGCATGGAGATGTCGTAGCAGACTCCAGAGAGGATGAGATGTGGTAGCAGACTCCAGAGAGGATGAGATGTCGTAGCAGACTCCAGAGAGGATGAGATGTCGTAGCAGACTCCAGAGAGGATGAGATGTGGTAGCAGACTCCAGAGAGGATGAGATGTCGTAGCAGACTCCAGAGAGGATGAGATGTCGTAGCAGACTCCAGAGAGGATGAGATGTCGTAGCAGACTCCAGAGAGGATGAGATGTCGTAGCAGACTCCAGAGAGGATGAGATGTCGTAGCAGACTCCAGAGAGGATGAGATGTCGTAGCATCCTCCAGAGAGGATGAGATGTCGTAGCATCCTCCAGAGAGGATGAGATGTCGTAGCAGACTCCAGAGAGGATGAGATGTCGTAGCAGACTCCAGAGAGGATGAGATGTCGTAGCAGACTCCAGAGAGGATGAGATGTGGTAGCAGACTCCAGAGAGGATGAGATGTCGTAGCAGACTCCAAAGAGGATGAGATGTCGTAGCAGACTCCAGAGAGGATGAGATGTCGTAGCAGACTCCAGAGAGGATGAGATGTCGTAGCAGACTCCAGAGAGGATGAGATGTCATAGCAGACTCCAGAGAGGATGAGATGTCATAGCAGACTCCAAAGAGGATGAGATGTCGTAGCAGACTCCAAAGAGGATGAGATGTGGTAGCAGACTCCAGAGAGGATGAGATGTCGTAGCAGACTCCAGAGAGGATGAGATGTCGTAGCAGACTCCAGAGAGGATGAGATGTGGTAGCAGACTCCAGAGAGGATGAGATGTCGTAGCAGACTCCAAAGAGGATGAGATGTCGTAGCAGACTCCAAAGAGGATGAGATGTCGTAGCAGACTCCAGAGAGGATGAGATGTCGTAGCAGACTCCAGAGAGGATGAGATGTCGTAGCAGACTCCAGAGAGGATGAGATGTCGTAGCAGACTCCAGAGAGGATGAGATGTCGTAGCAGACTCCAGAGAGGATGAGATGTCGTAGCAGACTCCAGAGAGGATGAGATGTCGTAGCAGACTCCAGAGAGGATGAGATGTGGTAGCAGACTCCAGAGAGGATGAGATGTCGTAGCAGACTCCAGAGAGGATGAGATGTCGTAGCAGACTCCAGAGAGGATGAGATGTCGTAGCAGACTCCAGAGAGGATGAGATGTCGTAGCAGACTCCAGAGAGGATGAGATGTCGTAGCAGACTCCAAAGAGGATGAGATGTCGTAGCAGACTCCAGAGAGGATGAGATGTCGTAGCAGACTCCAAAGAGGATGAGATGTCGTAGCAGACTCCAGAGAGGATGAGATGTGGTAGCAGACTCCAAAGAGGATGAGATGTGGTAGCAGACTCCAGAGAGGATGAGATGTGGTAGCAGACTCCAGAGAGGATGAGATGTGGTAGCAGACTCCAGAGAGGATGAGATGTGGTAGCAGACTCCAGAGAGGATGAGATGTGGTAGCAGACTCCAGAGAGGATGAGATGTGGTAGCAGACTCCAGAGAGGATGAGATGTGGTAGCAGACTCCAGAGAGGATGAGATGTGGTAGCAGACTCCAGAGAGGATGAGATGTCGTAGCAGACTCCAGAGAGGATGAGATGTGGTAGCAGAGACCGAGCCAGAAGTGGAAGTGGAGACCGAGCCAGAAGTGGAAGTGGAGATGTCAGAAGGACACTACTGCCTAGACTTGCCATTCAGACAGGAAAGTCCCAGCTTGCCCACAAACAGCTTACCGAGCGGCTCAGCTGCCATGTTGCAGGTACCAGGGCAGCGGCTGACTCCAAGTGACAGACCTGAGGAGGTGACTGACTCATCGATGCAGGAGCCCTGTGAGGAGAGGCTTGGAATCGGGTGAAAATAAACCCACAGGTTCTCTAAGCGCTGGACGGGATGGCAACACGACTGCTTCAACCTAGGAACAGCAAAGACTGATGACCCTTAAAACAAGGGAGAAGAAAGGAATCTTTGAGGACACTACACACCATTGGTATAGCTCCTTTATTATTTATTGGTAATTGTTTTTGTTTTATACTAAAGCCAATTAGGGGCCGGTGTGTAGGAGCCATGCTATGGGTGTTGTTGGTGTGTCAGTTTATTTAAGTTATATGTATAGTGCAATATTATCTATGAACACTGGGTGGCGGGGTTTAGCTGCACCGGGTGTATATAAAGAGGTCAGAGGTGACAGGAGAGGGAGGACAGAAGGAGAGAGCAGCCCGGCAGGCGCTCATCACAACCACTAGAGCTGTCAATTAACCCGGGATGTAAAGCTGAATACACCTCGTTATAAACTCAGGACCGGAAACTCGTCTGTCTGCGTCGCGCTTCTGTGAAGTAACGGCAACAATACATAGGACCTAGGACATAGGACATAGGACCTAGGAAAGGACATCACACAGTGTTCACTTCAATCAGTGTTTACTTATAGCCACATATCACACATGTTACACTTGTCTCAGTGTCTTCACAGTGTGTACAGAATATCAGTTTGACAATACGACACCCTCTGTCCTCAGACCCTCTGTCCTCAGACCCTCTGTCCTCAGACCCTCTGTCCTCAGACCCTCTGTCCTCAGACCCTCTGTCCTCAGACCCTCTGTCCTTAGTTCCTCTGTCCTTAGTTCCTCTGTCCTCAGACCCTCTGTCCTCAGACCCTCTGTCCTCAGACCCTCTGTCCTCAGACCCTCTGTCCTTAGTTCCTCTGTCCTCAGACCCTCTGTCCTCAGACCCTCTGTCCTTAGTTCCTCTGTCCTCAGACCCTCTGTCCTCAGACCCTCTGTCCTCAGACCCTCTGTCCTTAGTTCCTCTGTCCTCAGACCCTCTGTCCTCAGACCCTCTGTCCTTAGTTCCTCTGTCCTCAGACCCTCTGTCCTTAGTTCCTCTGTCCTCAGACCCTCTGTCCTCAGACCCTCTGTCCTCAGACCCTCTGTCCTTAGTTCCTCTGTCCTCAGACCCTCTGTCCTCAGACCCTCTGTCCTCAAACCCTCTGTCCTCAGACCCTCTGTCCTCAGTTCCTCTGTCCTCAGACCCTCTGTCCTCAGTTCCTCTGTCCTCAGACCCTCTGTCCTCAGACCCTCTGTCCTTAGACCCTCTGTCCTCAGACGATAGAGGGTTGCAACATAGGTAGTCCAGATGTTAGGAAATGCATGTGTCTGTAATAAGAAGATGAATCCAGGAGGATGTCAGCAATCCTGTCGGAGCCTTCAGGGAAGTAGTATGATGAGAGTCTGGCAGGACCGCAGAGACAGGTTCAGCCACGACTCGAAGTCCAGGACTCAGGATAGAGGGTCCAGGACTCAGGATAGAGGGTCCAGGACACAGATCCAGGACTCAGGATAGAGGAACCAGGACACAGGATAGAGGGTCCAGGACTCAGGATAGAGGAACCAGGACACAGGATAGAGGGTCCAGGACTCAAGATAGAGGGTCCAGGACTCAGGATAGAGGATCCAGGACTCAGGATAGAGGGTCCAGAACTCAGATCCAGGACGCAGGATAGAGGGTCCAGGACTCAGGATAGAGGATCCAGAACTCAGATCCAGGACGCAGGATAGAGGGTCCAGGACTCAGGATAGAGGGTCCAGGACTCAGGATAGAGGGTCCAGGACACAGATCCAGGACTCAGGATAGAGGAACCAGGACACAGGATAGAGGGTCCAGGACTCAGGATAGAGGATCCAGGACTCAGGATAGAGGAACCAGGACGCAGGATAGAGGGTCCAGGACTCAGGATAGAGGATCCAGAACTCAGATCCAGGACGCAGGATAGAGGGTCCAGGACTCAGGATAGAGGATCCAGAACTCAGATCCAGGACTCAGATCCAGGACTCAGGATAGAGGATCCAGGACTCAGATCCAGGACGCAGGATAGAGGGTCCAGGACTCAGGATAGAGGATCCAGGACTCAGATCCAGGACGCAGGATAGAGGGTCCAGGACTCAGGATAGAGGATCCAGAACTCAGATCCAGGACGCAGGATAGAGGATCCAGAACTCAGATCCAGGACTCAGATCCAGGACTCAGGATAGAGGATCCAGGACTCAGATCCAGGACTCAGGATAGAGGATCCAGGACTCAGATCCAGGACACAGGATAGAGGGTCCAGAACTCAGGATAGAGGATCCAGAACTCAGGATAGAGGATCCAGGACACAGGATAGAGGGTCCAGGACTCAGGATAGAGGATCCAGGACACAGGATAGAGGGTCCAGGACTCAGGATAGAGGATCCAGGACACAGGATAGAGGGTCCAGGACTCAGGATAGAGGATCCAGAACTCAGATCCAGGACTCAGGATAGAGGATCCAGGACTCAGGATAGAGGATCCAGGACACAGGATAGAGGATCCAGGACTCAGATCCAGGACTCAGGATAGAGGGTCCAGGACTCAGGATAGAGGGTCCAGGACTCAGGATAGAGGATCCAGGACTCAGGATAGAGGGTCCAGGACTCAAGATAGAGGGTCCAGGACTCAGGATAGAGGATCCAGGACTCAGGATAGAGAATCCAGGACTCAGGATAGAGGGTCCAGGACTCAGGATAGAGGGTCCAGGACTCAGGATAGAGGGTCCAGGACTCAGGATAGAGGATCCAGGACTCAGGATAGAGGGTCCAGGACTCAGGATAGAGGGTCCAGGACTCAGGATAGAGGGTCCAGGACTCAGGATAGAGGGTCCAGGACTCAGGATAGAGGGTCCAGGACTCAGGATAGAGGGTCCAGGACTCAGGACAGAGGATCCAGGACACAGGATAGAGAATCCAGGACTCAGGATAGAGGGTCCAGGACTCAGGATAGAGGGTCCAGGACTCAGGATAGAGGGTCCAGGACTCAGGATAGAGGATCCAGAACTCAGATCCAGGACTCAGGATAGAGGGTCCAGGACTCAGGATAGAGGATCCAGGACACAGGATAGAGGATCCAGGACTCAGATCCAGGACTCAGGATAGAGGGTCCAGGACTCAGGATAGAGGGTCCAGGACTCAGGATAGAGGGTCCAGGACTCAGGATAGAGGATCCAGGACTCAGGATAGAGAATCCAGGACTCAGGATAGAGGGTCCAGGACTCAGGACAGAGGATCCAGGACACAGGATAGAGGATCCAGGACTCAGGATAGAGGGTCCAGGACTCAGGATAGAGGATCCAGGACTCAGGATAGAGGGTCCAGGACTCAGGATAGAGGATCCAGGACTCAGGATAGAGGATCCAGGACTCAGGATAGAGGGTCCAGGATAGAGGATCCAGGACATCAGGATAGAGGATCCAGGACTCAGGATAGAGGGTCCAGGACTCAGGATAGAGGGTCCAGGACTCAGGATAGAGGGTCCAGGACTCAGGACAGAGGATCCAGGACACAGGACCACAGCAAGAGGATCAGCCTCGACTCAGGATCCCGGCGTAGATATGGAAACAAAAAAGAGATTTGGGGGAAGCTGGGTTATTGGGAACATGAGAGTACAGAGGTACAGACAGCCAGAGAGACGGAGTGAGGTGCCCCCCCCCCCCCCCCCAACAGTCCCAGCCTATAGCAGCTAGACTAACGTGTCTACGTACATGCACTCCCTCAGGATAGGGTGAGGGGAAGGGTAGCAGGTAAGAGGCACTATCAACAACATGATCACTTGGGGTGGTGTACATGTTGTATAAGTGTCCTCCCCTCCATGCAGACGTGCTGTCGAGTTCAGTATTGGTGGAATCTCTTAAATGTGGCTATAGCACTGACAGACAGGTTTCTGCTGCAGAGCTTCTGAGGCTTTGTAGTCTCGTGACAGCACTTCAGAAGTTACTAAGAGATGGTCGGATAAAGCAGGATTATGCGGTTCGACTAATAGTTGCTCAATTTCAATACCATCAGTCAGAACAAGGTGAGAGTGTGATCATAGCAGTGGGTTGGTTTATTCACACTCTGACAGAAACCAACAGAATCTAATACAGAGTTAAATGCAACAGTGAGGCTATTTTTATCATCGTCAACATGAATATTAAAGTCTACGATAATTACTTTGTCTGTTTCAAGAACCAACGCTGATGAAAACTCAGAGTTCTGATGAGAGTTCTGAATGAGGACCTGAGCACGGTGCACTGTAACAGAGAAGACTGCTGCAAAGTGTTCCAGGTCGTGAGACTAGAAACGAGGCTTTCAGAGGAGGTGTAACTTAATGTGTTTAGTATTGATCAGTAGACTCGAGTCAGAGATGCAGCTCCAGCTCCTCGGCCGTGCCTCGAGCAGCATGAGTGTTGGCTGGCTGGTGGAGCGGCCTCATGTACGCTGACATGTCTTCACGTCTCAGCCAGGTTCCAGTGAGACAGCATATATCATATTATCATCTGATGTTACATCATTTATCATATCGCTTTAGAGGCTAGAGACCTTATGTTAAGAGACCACATGTAGTCTTCCTGGTGTGCTGCACTTAGTAGTTCTTACATTTACTTTCATTAGGTTATTATGTATGACACCTCTATTAGGTTTTACCTTCAACTGTCCTCGGCAGACACACACACACACACACACACACACACACACACACACACACACACACACACACACACACACACACACACACACACACACACACACACACACATCATCTGTTCAGAGGGTTTATATAAATATAAAGTCATTTATATAAAATACCTTTCAGAGGAAACGTCTTGGAGCTCCTTTACGCTCACGTTTCTCCTCTCATCAAACATGACTGAAGAAAGTGATCATGTTCCAGCTCTCTCTCTCTCTCTCTCTCTCTCCTCTCTCTCTCTCTCTCTCTCTCTCTCTCTCTCTCTCTCTCTCTCTCTCTCTCTCTCTCATGATGCTGCAGCTGCTCCGGCTCTCGGTCCAGCAGAAGCTTCTGGTCCTCCTGGAGGACCTCCTCCAGCTGCTGGAGGAACACACGGATCCTCCGGAGCTGAGAGCGATGCTCAGCGAGCGGCTGGCGGCGGCAGAGCAGCAGATATTCGGGGAGTTTGAGGAGAGCGTGAAGGGGTTCGAGGAGCGAGAGGAGCGCAGAGAGAGAGACATCCAGAGGCTGGAGGCCGTGCTGAGGGAGCCAAGAGTGCGCATGCGCAGAACAGGTCAGTGCTGCTAACGCTAGCTCCGGAGGATAATGCTAACGTTAACGTTAGCTCTGGAGGTTAATGCTGTTAATGCTAACGTTAGCTCCGGGGGTTAATGCTGTTAATGCTAACGTTAGCTCCGGGGGTTAAGGCTAACGTTAGCTCCAGAGGTTAATGCTGTTAATGCTAACGTTAGCTCCGGAGGTTAAGGCTAATGTTAGCTAATGCTAACGTTAGCTAATGCTAACGTTAGCTCTGGAGGTTAATGCTGTTAAGGCTAACGTTAGCTCCAGAGGCTAATGGCTGGCTGAGAGGCTGCACGGCCTGAGAGGAAACCGATGAGTGACAGGTGACACAGAGCTGTCTCGTGTACTGTGTGAGGCTGAGGCGTGTTTATGTGTGTATACACATGAACACACATATGTTCTTGTATTTGTGAACACTGAGGTGTTATTAGATATGTCTCGTTATAACAGGTAATGGCGGACAGACTCACACTTCAGAGGGATATATGTTACATATTAGAAAATGTACAATAATATAAATATGCATTAAAAGGAGGATTGAACAAATGCACATAGTGATTATTACACTTATTTATAATGGCAGCGATGATGATGAGTTTCAGAGAGAGGTGTAACCCCTAGTTTCCACCGGGTCCGTCTGCGCCGGTTCGTGCCGCCGCGGTTATGGTCCGGCGTCATACCCTACCGGGCGCGTTTCAGAAGCGGAGTGTCTTGCCTGCTGGCTCGCAGTTTTTGTTGATTTTGGCATATTTCCTGGACAGGCTACTTTGTACAAAGTTAATAATAATAATAATATTCCAGTTATAAACGACATGAATGAAAAAGATGTGTTGCTGTATTTTAGTGGTAAAAAAATGCATTCATCATCATTATTATATATATATATAATTTACACAGCGCCTGTAAACCGGAGGAGAACGCTGGCATTTCTCCTCCTACTTGAAAGACTACGAAGGGATAGGGTCTGCAAAATTAGTTTGTGTGTATATATATATATATATGCAGGCCCGGACTGGCCATCGGGAGGACCGGGAGGTTTCCCGATGGCCTGACCTGCTAAGTGGCCTGCTGGCCTGGGGATTCTTTTTGTATGTATGTATTGTGAACACAACGCTGCGCAAATGTGGGTCTGACTCTGCCTCACAGAGGGGGACTGGCTGTCTCCATGGTGTGGCCTGCCCACACGGCCACTTCCATACAGATCATACACTAAAGCCCTCGATTGGTCTCTGTGTGTCACTCAAGCTCGGGAGGGTGTGTGTTCGTGTATGTGTGGCGCGAGCGAGCGAGAAAGCGCGCACCGGTTACGTGTATTGTTGTTGTTAGCATCTGATGCTAGCTAGCTGCGCTAACGGATATAAGGAGCTTTTTCAACAACAAGGTGGAGGAGAGTCCTCTCCTGTCAGACTGAGAGGCTGATAACTACAGCTCAGGTGAGGTAAAGGACTCTGAGTGCTTAGATAGTTAACTTAGTCTAAGTTATCTCTGTGGGTCTCAAACGGTTTGGTCACCCTTTATGTAAACACATTTTCCATTTGAGGGGGGAGTGAGATTAGTGAAATATACATGAATAATAATAAAAAAACGTTAACTAGGTGAAAACAACTTTTTTTAAAACTTGTTGAGAGCTAAAACTAGTCTTTGCTGCTGCCTCAAAGAGGAGCAGGGGGGAGAGGAGGGAGACAGGTGAGGGGGAGAGGAGGGAGACGGGGGAGGCTGGTTCAGGAGCCCAGACACACTCACAACTATAAATGAACCAAAAACAAATAAATAAACAAGTTTCAATGTTTTTCATATTGGATATGGTGTGTTATTGGTTATGGCCATGTTCTTATGATTTTATGATTATTTAAATGTATAGGCAGGGCTCGACAGTAACGGTTGCCAGGTTGCCATTGGCAACCATTCAGAAAAAATGTCAACCGCTTCTTGGCCTTTGGTTGCCATCAGTGGCAGACTGTGTATACATATTGAGCCCTGATAGGCTACAGTTATGTTTCATATGGGTGTAGTCTCTTTATCTCCCCCTCAAAGTGCACCAGATTGATGATCTTACCGGGGGAGCATACCCCCTGACCCCTCGATAGGATTTGAGGTCCGCCCCCACTTAAAATATGTTCACATGAATAGGTTCCTTGCAATTTTTTTTAAATAGTAACCCATGTCCATATGTTTATTTTTGGGTAGTAGATTTAGAGGGCCATCACTACGGGCAGCAACGCTGTAAATATTGACAAATAAATCCAGCAAAATGACACAAAAAACTGGTAGTGGCCTGGCTGGGTGTATAATTCCCGGCCTGACTTATTGTCCCAGTCCGGCTCTGTATATATATATATTAACGCATGTGTCTGCGGCCGCCCCGTAGCTTCAGAGCGCCGACTGGCTATTGGGAGGACCGGGAGGGTGTGTGTGTGTGTGTGTGTGGCGCGAGAGAGAGACCTTATGTGCATTGTTGTTGTTAGCATCTGGTGCTAGCTAGCTGCGCTAACGGATATAAGGAGCTGTTTCAATTAAAACAGAGGAGCGACATTTCGCGGACAACTGCGCCGAGCACTTGACTTCATGCAGGAAGCAGACAGCGGGACATTGCACGAGAAGTCAGCACGGATAGTGCACAACATGACTGCAGCGTCCAGGCAGCTCCCGTTCGAGCATATGCCTTGAGTTGCACATAGCTCCAACGATCCCACACACACACACACACACACACACACACACACACACACACACACACACACACTTTGTATTGTATGAGAGGTTCCGGGTTGTTGTGTTTAATATTCAGGAGAATATTTGTCATTGTTCAAATGGTAATAAACAAACATTAGCATAAAGCATATTTGTCCGCTCATATGTTGATAAGAGTATTAAAAACTTGAGAGATATCCCTCTCAGGTACATTTAGAACAGATAGAAAAATGTGCGATTAATCGCGATTAAATATTGTAATCGACTGACAGCCCTAATACTTATGTAACGTTCCTGTTCTCTGCAGACGTGCAGCTGGCTGAAGGAGGTGGTCCCCAGCAGGAGGAGCCCCCCCCCCACATCAAAGAGGAAGAGGAGGAGGAGGAGGAGATAAAGCCCACCTTCACTCCTGTCCCTGTGAAGAGTGAAGATGATGAAGAGGAGCCTCAGTCCTCTCATCTTCATCAAAGAGACACTGTGGCACCAGATGGAGAGGACTGTGGAGGACCAGGACCAGCCAGGAACCAGGATCCAGATCCAGGGTTAGAACCCATCAGTGAGGAGGACTCCCTGAACTCCTCTGAGACTGACGACAGTGACTGGTCTTTCCCAGACGAGGCTCAGTCGGGGGTCGGGGCCCCGAACAGGGACGCTCCGGAGAGCGATGTGGGGTCGTCTCACAAAGAGAGGCCATTCCCCTGCTCCTTCTGCGGGAAGAGATTCAGCCTGAAGGGGAACCTGAACCGGCACGTCAGAGACCACACGGGCGAGAGACCTTTCCCCTGCACCGGCTGCAACAAGACCTTCAAAGACAGCGGCTCTCTGACGGCCCACAGGAGGATCCACACCGGAGAACAGCCCTACAGCTGCCTGTTGTGCGGGAAGAGCTTCAGCGGCCGGGGGAACATGACCCGGCACATGAGGATCCACACCGGAGAGAAACCCTTCGAATGCTCCGTCTGCAGCAAGAGCTTCCACAGCAAGGAGCACCTGAACCGACACATGAAGTTCCACACGGGGGAGAAACCCTTCAGCTGCTCTGTCTGTGGAAAGGGCTGCGTGCAGAAGACAGACCTGAAGAAACACATGAAGGTCCACACCAGAGAGAAACCTTTCAGCTGCACTGTCTGCGGGAAGGGCTGCGCCCAGAAGGGCAGCCTGAAGATCCACATGAAGGTCCACACCGGAGAGAAACCCTTCAGCTGCCCCTTCTGCGGGAAGTGCTGCGCTGAGAAGTGGGACCTGACGATCCACATGAGGGTCCACACCGGAGAAAAACCGTTCAGCTGCACTGTCTGCGGGAAGTGCTGCGCTAAGAAGGGGGACCTGACCAAACACATGAGGGTCCACACGGGGGAGAAACCCTTCAGCTGCACAGTCTGCGGGATGAGATGCACCCAGAGGGGCAGCCTGAAGATCCACATGAGGGTCCACACCGGAGAGAAACCCTTCAGCTGCTCCGTCTGCGGGAAGAGCTTCGCTGTCACCGGACGCCTGAAGAAGCACCTGAGGCTGCATGAGGCTGGAGGGCAACAGGAAGTAGTAGGTGGTGATTCACACTCAGCTGAAGACCAACAGGAAGTAGTAGGGAGTGATTCACATTCAGCTGGAGACCAACAGGAAGTAGAACCTCTCTGTGGTTCTGGAGGCAGCGGTGCCCCCCCTCGGCTGTCGGCGATCAAAGGACAGAAAGAGACGGTAAATGAACCAGGGCATTCTGGAGAAAGATGTAAGGTTGGAGAAGTAGTTATTTAACTTAATCTGGCTCTGTATGATTAAAAGCAGCACGATCATTGACCCGACGCAGTCCCCCGTTGTTGTTGTTGTTGTTGTTGTTGTTGTTGTTGTTGCTGCTGTGAACTTCATGACGCAGAACCTGTCGGGCTCTGAGCGGTGGAAACACACATGAGGCTACAGAGAAGAACCGGTTCGGAACCAGAAGAGCACGGAGCTGGAATTCAATGATATTCAAGTCTCTCTCACCACGTGCTCAGCAGCTTCAGAGGAGAGATGGAGAGCAGAGCCTGAAGTCGTCCTCCAGCAGAGCAACATGAATATATAATAAAACAGATCAAATAGTGAAGAGAATGTGTTGAGACGAGCAAGTTAATAAAATAACATAGAAATAGAGTCTGTGTACAAGAACATGGAATATGGAGATACTTATCAAGATGCAGCCAGATGGATGTTCCTCACAGAGTTCAGGAGGTTAACAGTCCAACCCAGTCTCATAAAAAAACGTGTAATAACTACGTTGGTCCACAACGTAGGACGTTGTATTTCTACAAAAACGCCTCTGAAATTGTAAGATGCCTACGTTTTTTTTCACCATTCATTCCAATGGCTAGCGTCTACGTCACGTGATCTTCACATTTCTCCCTGCAGAAAAAAAAAACATGGCCGAACTTCGTTTTATTCTCGGTGGAAAATGCCTGTTTTAAAGTTACTTTGGCGATTAAAATGCGTTTTGATGCGAGAAATATGAGTTGTTATTTCAGATTATGTGTGCAGTGGATGTACATGATCTTTAGTTTGCTAGTTATTACGAAGATTACTTCGTAATAACGACGCTGCTATCGATATTATTTCTGTTATGTTGTGTAACTATTTAATGGTGTAATCTTTATTGCTACCCCCTTCCCCGTCAATATATAGTGTTGGTCCACAGCGCAAACGCATTAGTTTAACAAAATCCGCATCTAAAATGGTGCAGAAACTTTATTTCCCCCTGTGCAATTCCAGTCTCACATCTCGCAGCACATCGTCATTAACAAATACCGGAAACAGACCGAAAACACTTTATTCCGAGTGCTCTTGCTTTTCTCTTTGAAAGTCATCACATAACGGCATTGTAATACACGGTTCGGCTGCATTACATATTACTTATCTGCCGTAGTTCTGTATTTATAGAGCCCTGATCAGAAGACTTCTAGACAAACATGAGGAACTGCCGCCAACACTGAAAACGTGACGTGGATCATAAATATATCAGCCATTAAACAACATCTTACATTTCTTTTCACACAACACGTCTCCTTGGAGCATCAACACTAATTCTGCTTGCTTTTATATTTGATCCAATCGGTAGATAGGCTGTATTTACACCATAAAGGTGCACAGCTGATATAAAGGGACCAACGTAGTTATTACACGTTTTTTTATGAGACTGGGTTGAACAGTCTGATGTTCTGAGTGTGTGTGTGTGTGTGTGTGTGTGTGTGTGTCTGAGGCACCCAGAACCATCTCCACCTGAGGCATCCAGGTTGTTCTGACACACAACAACGTAGCAAATAAACAAATCTAAGCTTTCTTATTGGTTGTAATGCACTTGGATACATGTGAATGGTGTGACCACGTCCTGTTTGATTGGGTTAAATGTCCATATTCTTCCCGTTATGTCGCCTGCTGTATTTGACCGAATGCAAAGTGACGCTCCATCGAGATCAGCGCATTGACCGGAGACACGTGTTGATCCTAGCCTTCTGGTGATATCATGTTGTTGTTGTTCTCCAGGTATTAAGCGAAATATGTCACATTATATAACGACTGTTACGAGTCCTCACTTTGAGAGAAAGGCCTTCAAAGTGTCCTCTCTGGAATCCATCCATCTGATTGGTTATTAGCAAATGATCAAAGTACTTCGGAGGGAAGATATCTCCGTTTGGATTCCTGCCCTCACGAGGAGCACGGCTGTTGTTGCGCCCGCTGTGACGTCAAGCTGCTCCGCTCTCCGCTCGTCATCACGCCGAAGCTCCAACGCTGTATTTATCTTCTGGATTCAGGAAACAAGTTTAATATATAACTATGGTTACTATGCTCTTACATCCATCATGTCAGCGGGGGGGGGGGCTGAGGACCAGCCGAGTGGAGGGAGAGCTGTCTTCTTCCCTTCACAAGGGGAATCGTTGGAACGGGATTTGTGCAGTTTCGTGGAAACACGTCAGCTTGTGGACGACAGTCGATATGCATTCAGGAAAGACGGACCAGCGTCTCTGGCACTAACGGCATTAGGCGAGGAAATAGCAAACTGCACGGACAGTAAAAAACAAGCAGTGGGAATATTTATAGAGTTAAAAAGCATGTGACACAGATCACAATGTGTTGGTGAACTGGAGCGGCTTCAGAGGGGGGGGGGGGGGTAGACGCTGAGAGAGCATTTAAGCAACAGACGACCATTTGTTGAAATGGGTGAACATAAATCAGAATACATGAACATAACTTGTGGAGTACCTCAGGGGTCCGTGTTGGGTCCTGAGCTGTTCATAATATACATCAAAGACATTTGCAGAGTATCAAATATATTAAATGTATTTCATTTGCAGACGACACTGATATGTTTTGTTGCGGTGAACATTTGAAAGAGCTACTGGAAGTGATGACAGCAGACATGATTAAAGTGAAACATTGGTTTGACACAAACAGATTATCATTAAATATAAGCAAAACAAAGATTATGTTATTTAGAAAACATCAAACAAATCCACAGATACAACTAATACTAGAACACATAGAAAGAGTATATGAAGTTCCGTGGTGTGGTTTGAGCCCCATCAGCTGGAGACCTCACATCGCTCGTGGAAAGCAACACCGGCTGAGACTTTCGCCCTATGGGGAGAAGCCAGACGCGCTCTGGCCTCACTGCAGGCTCCGTCACACTGATGCCTTCTCTGATCTGCTGCGTGACGATCTGGGGAAACACGTAGAAAACCAACCTGCAGCCGTTATGCACGTTACAAAAAGCGCTATAAGAGTTATCAGTAATGTTGGATATCTTGAACACACTCTTGTATTATGTTTGAAGTCACACATATTGAAGTTCATTGATCTGGTTACATTTAAAACGCCACAAATCATGTCCAGAGCAAGACATCATCTACTTCCTAGGACATTAGAAACACTGTTCGTAGACAGAGGGGGGGGGGGGGGGGGGGTATCATCTGAGAGGAAAGCTACATGTTGAACAACTCGAGGTCAGAGCAGCTCTGAGGAGTATCAACAACCTGTGGGGTGACTTCATGGAATGCTTTGGAGCAGGAGTTCAAACAAAGCATCCTTCAGTTTAAAGGATGCACAGAAACACTTCTTTGGAAAACTATGAGAATGAAGAAAGGTGATTGAAGATGAGAAATGATTGTATTTGTATAAGTGTAAATGTAAGTAGGAATAACTTGCATAATGATTTAAAGGACAATCATTGATCAAGTAAGGGTGGAATGAATGAGCACCTGCTTCCTCCTGCTCCCTTTCGGACATACGATTTATTATTATTATTAATATGAAGACTTTTTTTGTTTTTTGTTGAATATACGAATATTACCATGAATGTGGATAAATACTGTATTATAACATTACGGTATTCTGTTTTTCACATTTGTTATTTTTTAATCTGTTCGAAATAAAGACTGAAAAAAGAAAAGAAAAAATCTGCTGCTGTGAAAATGTGGGGCAGGGCTGAAAAGCGGGGGGGCAATGGCCCCCTGGCCCCCCGCTTCCGGCGCCCCTGGTCAGGACTCAGAGAGACGGAGGAGAGTTGGAGCTTTGATGTCAAACACTGGGAGTTTATTGCAAGTCAAGCGGAGAGGAGAATCATATCACTCTCTTCGAGCAAGAGAGAGAGAGAGAGGAGAGAGAGAGGGAGAGAGGAGAGAGAGGAGAGAGAGAGAGAGAGAGAGAGAGAGAGGGAGGAGAGAGAGGAGAGAGAGAGAGGGAGAGAGAGAGAGAGAGAGAGAGGGAGGAGAGAGAGAGGGAGAGAGAAGGAGAGAAGAGAGCTAGAGATAGGAGTATCAGCTACGCGACGCGATGATATGCTCTCCTCTCTCTCGTTCCTCTCTCTCTCTCTCTCCTCTACTCTCTCTCTCTCTCTCTCTCTCTCTCTCTCTCTCTCTCTCTCTCGATAGAGCTTTAACTAGTTTACAGAGAGTTCATGCGCATATTGGGGGAGGCGTACACATCTGTGGAGCTACAGGAGATGTCTCTCAGAGCCAGCGCTCCCACAGTCGTAAACTCCCCCATCAGGCCGTAAAGCTGACACTAAGTGCTGGAGCACATTCCTTAGAGCTGCGTCTCCAGCAGGATCTGTTATTAACGTCAACAGCGTTAAATATCTTGGGAGTAAGGAAGAAATACTGTCTAACAGGAACCACCCTCTGAAACCAGACACATCCGTGTGGATCATGGTAGAGGTGTACCACGGCAAAGACAGCATCTCAACCTGAGGCCTTGGGTTCCCCATTGGAGCACGTATTACCACAGGGGGCTGTTTCTGGGGAAATAACTGTTTGTGGTCCAAAATGTAGAGTTTAAAATAAAATACAAATAAAATCAGCACATTTAATTTAGAAAAAGCAATTTAATTGGGAAACATGCGGCGCCTCGGATCACCCATTGCAGAGGTGCTTGTTATTGACACCATGGTTCAGGGGAGGGGTCGCTCGACCCCCGCAGTGGTGTCTGATGGTCCTTGCAGCTCCACAGGGAGCCACGGCCCAGTAGTACGAGGAAGTGAAGTGTTGGCTACATGTCGGGGATGTGGGAGCAGCTGTCTCAACGAGAAGCTAGAGGTATCTGGAACACTATAGTTGTAGTGAATTAATAAATGATGGCTCCATACAGACAGATGTTTGTAGACAAAGGACACTGGCCTCTGCTGACATGTCAACGTCTCTGCAGAGCACGACACGTGGCCAAACAGACTGAGACCAAATGACCGTTGACCCTGACGGACAGGGTACCTCGAGAAGGCCCTGTGAATGACTGACTCCGGGTGAGCCTGACTTTACAACCTGACCGTGTGCGTGTGTGTGTGCGTGCGTGTGTGTGCGCGCGTGCGTGTGTGTGCGTGTGCGTGCGTGCGTGTGTGTGTGTGTGTGTGTGTGTGTGTGTGTGTGTGTGTGTGTGTGTGTGTGTGTGTGTGTGTGTGTGTGTGTGTGTGTGTGTGTGTGTGTGTGTGTGTGTGTGTGTGTGTGTGTGTGTGTGTGTGTGCATGTGATCAGAGCAACCGCATGATTTAAAACAATGACTGATCAGGCATGCGTTTGGACTGACGCGTTCATCTGGGGCTCCGCGTGCACATCTGTGACAGAGGCTCCACGGTCCGCCATTGCTGCACACAACTGATCCATTGGGGTGAACGGAGATGTCGTAACTCTTCTAATATATGGCTCTGCTTCTGGTCCTCCTCCAGCTCCTGAAGGAGGTCCTCCTCCAGCTCCTGAAGGAGGACCTCCTCCTGAAGCTGCTGGAGGAGGTCCTCCAGCAGCTTCAGGTCCAGCAGGAGCTCCTCCTCCAGCGATGCTCAGCGAGCGGCTGGCGGCGGCAGAGCAGCAGATATTCGGGCAGTTTGAGGAGAGCGTGAAGGGGTTCGAGGAGCGAGAGGAGCGCAGAGAGAGAGACATGGAGGCCGTGCTGAGGGAGCCCAGAGTGCGCCTGCGCAGAGCAGGTCAGTGCTGCTAACGCTAGCTCCGGAGGTTAATGCTGTTAATAGCCGCGTTCACACCGCAGGACTTTCCCTGGTACTTTAGTTCTTTAGTTCCGTTAGTACCAATAAGCTAACGTTACTATCACTGCCCGATCTGCAGTGCGCATGTGCGAGATGGTCCGCCATATTGGACAACTCCGGACGGCAACCCAAGAAGGACACTTGACACAGTGGCTATTGGCAAAGCTCAAAAAGAAAACGAGAGAGAGAAGCCAGGATCAGTGCCGTTCGAATTCTCTAGCCCAGTGGTTCCCAAACTCTTTGTGCCCGAGGCTCCAAAGGACAAGTACACATCTCAAGGCTCCTCTTGTGCAACATAGCCCTGATAACACGTGTTATCACTCATATCATGTCAAATATCTGTAAATGTGAATAATTATTTACTATTGCCAAATAAAATGTGACAAAGACAACTATATTACTCATGAAATATTTATTAACGAAGTATTTCAGAAATTAATTTGAAACGTTATCAAATTAGGCTTCATCAAAGCAGCAACACACTCATTTAAACCAGACAGGTCACACATTAAACATGAGGCAAAGGAAACTCAGCAGAGAACTGTCAAAGCAAGAAAGCTGCACGGTCCGTGGTCCTGAACTACACATTATAAATGTAACATTTCAGCAATCAGCATTGAAACATGTGCTATTGTAAATATTTTTGCCAACTTACAAACTAGTGAGATACATGTGCCTGTCGGGGCGCAGCATGTTGTAATCCTTGGTGGCGCTGAGGAGAGGGCCACAGAGAGCCATGCCCTCCTGCTGTTCTTCATGTAAACCAGAGCAGAGAACGCCGACTCCAGAGATGGGTCGTTACTAAAAAAAAGTAATATATTACACTACTTCGTTACTATCTACATAAAGTAACTCGTTACTTTACTCGCCAAGCACGTACGAACTGCGCATGCGTGAGTGGCAATAACTCTCCTTACCAGCAGGCGGCGGTAGTGTGTATTCGTCATTCAAAACAGGCAACAACCGGAAGACAGAGAAGAAGAACAGACTGTGATATAAACAAACACATAGCGTGTGCGGTAGCTCCACCTTAGCATGTGTTCTTAGCAGGTGCGTGTTGAGGTGTGACGTGGGGTCACAGCCGTGGATAGCAGCTTCCGGCCTGGACACAGTTTGCACCTCACCGTCACTTTCCTGTCTATCCTTCGGACGAACTCAAAGTAACGGGCAGACCTCCACCCCTCGAGAGTTATCGCTGACTCAGCCATGTTTACGCAGCACTGCACGTGGAGACGTGGACGCGCAAGTCGCGCAGATTCCGTACATATAAACCTACAAAGTACTGATATAGTAAATTAAATTATTATTATTTCTGTGTAGTTGTATATTGCAATAATAACGTATGGTTGTCACAAAATCCCACGGCACACCCGGAGCAGTGCGGCACACCGTTTGGGAACCACTGCTCTAGATGAAAGGAAAGGAGGTTTCAAGCTTCCTTTAGCTTAGGAACCACTGGACCTCCCTCACCGAGAGGAGAGGAGAACATGCTGTCCCACAATGCATTGCAGCCGCAGCATTTGCCGTCACTCAACAGTCACGGAAAACACGGAAACAACCGATTATGAGGAGAAATGATATCATGAAAGTTACGGTGCTTATTAAGCTTTTTAAAGCGTAGGTGGTGAGTTGCAAAGTGCTTTGTTCTGAACGCTCATCAGTATTATAACAAAGAGAGAAATGTGAACGTTAGTTTTCACTGAAATGATCAAATAAAGTCTCTCAGTCTTCACTGAGCTGTGTGGGGTTTGTTCAGCTTCTAGAGATGTCTGAGTGGTGATACACTCAGAGACAGATGTTCAGGACTAACGTCTATAATAAATACATCTGTACTGATTTATCTTTCCATCAATCATACGTGTTGGATCATTGGTGTTAACGTGGACCGGAGGGAGAGGGGGACGAGCAGAAGTTTCACTTTCCTTTATATTTCAGTTCCAGCTTTGGTCCTGAAGAATCTGTTTCTCTTTGTCCTCGTTCATAAAGCAAAGCAGCAGCATCAGAGCACGGAGCAGAGTCTCTGGAGGAGTCCCTCGTTCTTATTGAGCATCCATGTTTGTAGTCCGCTGGATAGGAAGCTGTAGTTTCCATGGTTACCCACAGCAGCAGACGCACATTCAGGACGTCCGCTGGCGCATCAGAAACACGTCGATAGTGAAGTGCAGTCGATTCTCTAAAGTACCGCAGTCTCTTCTCCTAAGTCCTTTTGGATTCTCCTATCCACTATCCCTTAACCCGTGACCTTCCACTCAGAGGAGGGGAGGAGACGAGAGGAGCTGATTTTTAAACTATCCGACGCAACCCTGGTTCAGAGAGAGATACTGCAGCCGTGAAGCAAGAGGCCCCACACACATTGGTCTTTCCCGCTTGCATCCCTCTTGGCTCCTCCTCTCCGGGGGCTGTGGTGACGTAGGGGACCTCCCCCTCGGTCTTCTGTGTCCGATATCGCGTTAAACAGAGGATTTCAGACATTGTACATTCGATACATAACTAAACACGGCTTTTCTCCTCATACTCTCCTTCATTAATATGTATTTAATACATTTTAACGGCTGGAATCGTGTTTTCCGTAAAACCTGAAGTCTCGCTTACTGTTGGTATGTCGGAGATCCTTTCCGGAATAGCTTTTCAAAATAAACTTTAACCACAGGCGAAAGCTAACCGGAAGTATTTTCACAATAAAACAGTTATAAAATTACTGTATGTTTAAACTATCTTATATCATAAAACATTGATTTTAATGTCTAACATTACCTAACGTTAATGTTAGCTCCGGAGGCTAATGCTGTTAATGCTAACGTTAGCTCCGGAGGCTAATGCTGTTAATGCTAACGTTAGCTCCGGAGGCTAATGGCTGGCTGAGAGGCTGCACGGCCTGAGAGGAAACAGATGAGTGACAGGTGTACTGTGTGAGGCTGAGGCGTGTTTGTGTGTGTATACACATGTACACACATATGTCCTTGTATTTGTGAACACTGAGGTGTTATTAGATATGTCTCGTATGAGGATATTCCTGTTCCTCTCGCTCCCAGGAAAGAAACTTACAATAAAGAGACCAATGGAGTCTCTGCACAAGGTTCAAATGTGTACTTTAATTAAGTAACGTGGTTTTAGAACAAGCAGAAGATAAAGAAGAGACAGAAGCCGGTGTTGTCTTGGTGTTTCCGCTGCGGACGAAGAAGGAAGGGCTGAAACTGCTCATCCGCCACCTTATATCCTCTCGTGCTGTGGAGGAGGGGGCCGGTGCAGGTACCAGATGTGTTCGGGTCCGTCACGCTTACCAATGACGTCACGCATTGGCTGTACGGCAACCCAAGAGGACATTTTACACGGCCAAATTCCGAATGTATTGAAACTCCAGACTCAACGTAAGAACTTGAGCCTCTTCGGGGGGTGCTAACATTTAAACATACACTTCATTCTTTACTTTGTCCGAATATTCGGCGGGGGGGGGTGGCATAGTAATCAGCAGCGAACCGCTTCAACGCGTGTATTTCGGTGTATTCACGGCATCCATGTTGTTGTTCTACAGTATTGTTGTTTTGTAGTTATTTGTTTATTAACCCAGTTTGTGTTCTTTGAGAGTGAAGGATATCGCTTTGTGTTCGTTACTTTCGTTTAGTTGTATATATAAGTGTAATTTGGCTTGGCTTCCTATTTATTTTGAAGGAGAGGTAGCGCTGTTGACAGGAAGTTGTTGTTGCTATGGAAACAACGTGACGGAGATTAACGGAGAAAAAGTAATATCTACATATAAAGACGCAGAAAGTAAACGATAACGTGTAGGGTTAAGTGTTAGCACCCCGAAGAGGAACACGCTCTGACGGAGATACTGGAGATTTCAATCAATTCAATTTGAAGAAAAAAAACGAGGAAAAAACAAACACAACGAATATCCGAATAACGACATTGAAACCCGAATAGTACTCCAACGAACTGAATATTCGGGTACAGCCCTATAGTATACATAATACTAGTGACAGTGAAGTGAGCAGTCATGTGGAGATGTGACGTGCAACGCGGATGTAAAGAGCGCGTTGAGTTCATTCTCAGAATGCCAGAAAAGTCCCCGGACGCTTCGCTGTCGTGTCCTGAGTGATAACCGGTCGCTTACCCGTGACCCGTTATCCCCCGGTGTGCCCTAGTCAGCGCCCCGTTACACCAATCAGCGTGCGATTACCGTACAGCCAATCACAATGCGTGACGTCATTGGTAAGCGGCGGACCCCGAACACATCTGGTACTGACGCCGGCCGCCTCAGTCTTCAATGTCCGACATCGCGTAAAACGGAGGATTTTACATTCATTGCTTACATCCTTTTCTCCTCCTAATCTCGTCCATAACTTTTTATTTAATGCATTTGAACGGCTTCAATAGCCACTTTAATAACACTGGACGGTAGTCCCGGATGTCATCATGAAGGATTTTCAGAATAAAAGCTTGCATTAAGATTGTGCGAGAACTTTTAAGCTGACGGAATGTTTAAACTAAATTATGCCATAAAACATATATTTTAATTTATAACAATCCCTCCTTCCAGACTCTTTAGGGTGAGTAAATAATACTGAAACGAATGACTTCTTCATCTGAACTTTGCACATAACTCATATATACACAAAACACACAATCCAAATGGAATGGTTCAATATCCGTCATCAAAAATACAAAGTACTTTGGTTGGTCTTCCACACAAAGTGTTCCCTTGTGCGTAACTTCTAGTGTTTACATTCAATATCACTTTTCAAAGTAGCAGCTAGCTTGGTTCCAGAACATTCCTCCCTCCTTCACAGAAAGCGTTCTCATACCACGCTCAGTGTTAAGGCACTTGTTTTTACAAAGTGTAAAGAAACAAACTACTTTAGAATCGTGCAAAGTCAATTGAAATGGATTCGCATGTTAGCATCGTAGCTGGTTCGCTTTCCACACGATGTCATCATTTAAAGAATCCCGTCAGCTCGACACTCGTTGAGCCGTCTCTGAACATCCACATCATTCAGAGGGTCTGAGGACAGAGGGTCTGAGGACAGAGGGTCAGGGGACAGAGGGTCTGAGGACAGAGGTTCTGAGGACAGAGGGTCAGGGGACAGAGGGTCAGGGGACAGAGGGTCTGAGGACAGAGGGTCTAAGGACAGAGGGTCGGAGGACAGAGGTTCTGAGGACAGAGGGTCTGAGGACAGAGGGTCAGGGGACAGAGGGTCAGGGGACAGAGGGTCAGGGGACAGAGGATCTGAGGACAGAGGGTCTAAGGACAGAGGGTCTAAGGACAGAGGGTCGGAGGACAGAGGTTCTGAGGACAGAGGGTCTGAGGACAGAGGGTCAGGAGACAGAGGGTCAGGGGACAGAGGGTCTAAGGACAGAGGGTCTGAGGACAGAGGGTCTAAGGACAGAGGGTCTAAGGACAGAGGGTCTGAGGACAGAGGTTCTGAGGACAGAGGGTCTGAGGACAGAGGGTCTGAGGACAGAGGGTCTAAGGACAGAGGGTCTAAGGACAGAGGGTCTGAGGACAGAGGTTCTGAGGACAGAGGGTCTGAGGACAGAGGGTCTGAGGACAGAGGGTCAGGGGACAGAGGGTCAGGGGACAGAGGGTCTGAGGACAGAGGGTCTGAGGACAGAGGGTCTAAGGACAGAGGGTCTAAGGACAGAGGTTCTGAGGACAGAGGGTCTGAGGACAGAGGGTCAGGGGACAGAGGGTCAGGGGACAGAGGGTCTGAGGACAGAGGGTCTAAGGACAGAGGGTCTGAGGACAGAGGGTCTGAGGACAGAGGTTCTGAGGACAGAGGTTCTGAGGACAGAGGGTCAGGGGACAGAGGGTCAGGGGACAGAGGGTCTGAGGACAGAGGGTCTAAGGACAGAGGGTCTAAGGACAGAGGGTCTGAGGACAGAGGTTCTGAGGACAGAGGGTCTGAGGACAGAGGGTCAGGGGACAGAGGGTCAGGGGACAGAGGGTCTGAGGACAGAGGGTCTAAGGACAGAGGGTCTGAGGACAGAGGGTCTGAGGACAGAGGTTCTGAGGACAGAGGGTCTGAGGACAGAGGGTCAGGGGACAGAGGGTCAGGGGACAGAGGGTCTAAGGACAGAGGATCTGAGGACAGAGGTTCTGAGGACAGAGGGTCTAAGGACAGAGGGTCTAAGGACAGAGGGTCTGAGGACAGAGGTTCTGAGGACAGAGGGTCTGAGGACAGAGGGTCTGAGGACAGAGGGTCAGGGGACAGAGGGTCAGGGGACAGAGGGTCTAAGGACAGAGGGTCTGAGGACAGAGGGTCTAAGGACAGAGGGTCTAAGGACAGAGGTTCTGAGGACAGAGGTTCTGAGGACAGAGGGTCAGGGGACAGAGGGTCAGGGGACAGAGGGTCAGGGGACAGAGGGTCTAAGGACAGAGGGTCTGAGGACAGAGGTTCTGAGGACAGAGGGTCTAAGGACAGAGGTTCTGAGGACAGAGGGTCTAAGGACAGAGGGTCTGAGGACAGAGGTTCTGAGGACAGAGGTTCTGAGGACAGAGGGTCAGGGGACAGAGGGTCAGGGGACAGAGGGTCTGAGGACAGAGGGTCTAAGGACAGAGGGTCTAAGGACAGAGGGTCTGAGGACAGAGGTTCTGAGGACAGAGGGTCTGAGGACAGAGGGTCAGGGGACAGAGGGTCAGGGGGCAGAGGGTCTGAGGGCAGAGGGTCTGAGGACAGAGGGTCTAAGGACAGAGGGTCTGAGGACAGAGGTTCTGAGGACAGAGGGTCTGAGGACAGAGGGTCAGGGGACAGAGGGTCAGGGGACAGAGGGTCTGAGGACAGAGGGTCTAAGGACAGAGGGTCTGAGGACAGAGGGTCTGAGGACAGAGGTTCTGAGGACAGAGGGTCTGAGGACAGAGGGTCAGGGGACAGAGGGTCAGGGGACAGAGGGTCTAAGGACAGAGGGTCTGAGGACAGAGGTTCTGAGGACAGAGGGTCTAAGGACAGAGGGTCTGAGGACAGAGGGTCTTAGGACAGAGGGTCAGGGGACAGAGGGTCTAAGGACAGAGGGTCTGAGGACAGAGGTTCTGAGGACAGAGGGTCTAAGGACAGAGGTTCTGAGGACAGAGGGTCTAAGGACAGAGGGTCTGAGGACAGAGGTTCTGAGGACAGAGGTTCTGAGGACAGAGGGTCAGGGGACAGAGGGTCAGGGGACAGAGGGTCTGAGGACAGAGGGTCTAAGGACAGAGGGTCTAAGGACAGAGGGTCTGAGGACAGAGGTTCTGAGGACAGAGGGTCTGAGGACAGAGGGTCAGGGGACAGAGGGTCAGGGGACAGAGGGTCTAAGGACAGAGGGTCTGAGGACAGAGGTTCTGAGGACAGAGGGTCTAAGGACAGAGGGTCTGAGGACAGAGGGTCTTAGGACAGAGGGTCAGGGGACAGAGGGTCAGGGGACAGAGGGTCTAAGGACAGAGGGTCTGAGGACAGAGGGTCTAAGGACAGAGGGTCTAAGGACAGAGGGTCTGAGGACAGAGGTTCTGAGGACAGAGGGTCTGAGGACAGAGGGTCTGAGGACAGAGGGTCTAAGGACAGAGGGTCTAAGGACAGAGGGTCTGAGGACAGAGGTTCTGAGGACAGAGGGTCTGAGGACAGAGGGTCTGAGGACAGAGGGTCAGGGGACAGAGGGTCAGGGGACAGAGGGTCTGAGGACAGAGGGTCTGAGGACAGAGGGTCTAAGGACAGAGGGTCTAAGGACAGAGGTTCTGAGGACAGAGGGTCTGAGGACAGAGGGTCAGGGGACAGAGGGTCAGGGGACAGAGGGTCTGAGGACAGAGGGTCTAAGGACAGAGGGTCTGAGGACAGAGGGTCTGAGGACAGAGGTTCTGAGGACAGAGGTTCTGAGGACAGAGGGTCAGGGGACAGAGGGTCAGGGGACAGAGGGTCTGAGGACAGAGGGTCTAAGGACAGAGGGTCTAAGGACAGAGGGTCTGAGGACAGAGGTTCTGAGGACAGAGGGTCTGAGGACAGAGGGTCAGGGGACAGAGGGTCAGGGGACAGAGGGTCTGAGGACAGAGGGTCTAAGGACAGAGGGTCTAAGGACAGAGGGTCTGAGGACAGAGGTTCTGAGGACAGAGGGTCTGAGGACAGAGGGTCAGGGGACAGAGGGTCAGGGGACAGAGGGTCTAAGGACAGAGGATCTGAGGACAGAGGTTCTGAGGACAGAGGGTCTAAGGACAGAGGGTCTGAGGACAGAGGGTCTGAGGACAGAGGGTCTGAGGACAGAGGGTCTGAGGACAGAGGGTCTGAGGACAGAGGGTCAGGGGACAGAGGGTCAGGGGACAGAGGGTCTAAGGACAGAGGGTCTGAGGACAGAGGGTCTAAGGACAGAGGGTCTAAGGACAGAGGTTCTGAGGACAGAGGTTCTGAGGACAGAGGGTCAGGGGACAGAGGGTCAGGGGACAGAGGGTCAGGGGACAGAGGGTCTAAGGACAGAGGGTCTGAGGACAGAGGTTCTGAGGACAGAGGGTCTAAGGACAGAGGTTCTGAGGACAGAGGGTCTAAGGACAGAGGGTCTGAGGACAGAGGTTCTGAGGACAGAGGTTCTGAGGACAGAGGGTCAGGGGACAGAGGGTCAGGGGACAGAGGGTCTGAGGACAGAGGGTCTGAGGACAGAGGGTCTAAGGACAGAGGGTCTGAGGACAGAGGTTCTGAGGACAGAGGGTCTGAGGACAGAGGGTCAGGGGACAGAGGGTCAGGGGACAGAGGGTCTGAGGACAGAGGGTCTAAGGACAGAGGGTCTAAGGACAGAGGGTCTGAGGACAGAGGTTCTGAGGACAGAGGGTCTGAGGACAGAGGGTCAGGGGACAGAGGGTCAGGGGACAGAGGGTCTGAGGACAGAGGGTCTGAGGACAGAGGGTCTAAGGACAGAGGGTCTGAGGACAGAGGTTCTGAGGACAGAGGGTCTGAGGACAGAGGGTCAGAGGACAGAGGGTCAGGGGACAGAGGGTCTAAGGACAGAGGGTCTGAGGACAGAGGTTCTGAGGACAGAGGGTCTAAGGACAGAGGGTCTGAGGACAGAGGGTCTTAGGACAGAGGGTCAGGGGACAGAGGGTCTAAGGACAGAGGGTCTGAGGACAGAGGTTCTGAGGACAGAGGGTCTAAGGACAGAGGTTCTGAGGACAGAGGGTCTAAGGACAGAGGGTCTGAGGACAGAGGTTCTGAGGACAGAGGTTCTGAGGACAGAGGGTCAGGGGACAGAGGGTCAGGGGACAGAGGGTCTGAGGACAGAGGGTCTAAGGACAGAGGGTCTAAGGACAGAGGGTCTGAGGACAGAGGGTCTGAGGACAGAGGGTCTGAGGACAGAGGGTCAGGGGACAGAGGGTCAGGGGACAGAGGGTCTGAGGACAGAGGGTCTAAGGACAGAGGGTCTAAGGACAGAGGGTCTGAGGACAGAGGTTCTGAGGACAGAGGGTCTGAGGACAGAGGGTCAGGGGACAGAGGGTCAGGGGACAGAGGGTCTGAGGACAGAGGGTCTAAGGACAGAGGGTCTAAGGACAGAGGGTCTGAGGACAGAGGTTCTGAGGACAGAGGGTCTAAGGACAGAGGGTCTGAGGACAGAGGGTCTTAGGACAGAGGGTCAGGGGACAGAGGGTCTAAGGACAGAGGGTCTGAGGACAGAGGTTCTGAGGACAGAGGGTCTAAGGACAGAGGGTCTGAGGACAGAGGGTCTTAGGACAGAGGTTCTGAGGACAGAGGGTCTGAGGACAGAGGGTCTGAGGACAGAGGGTCTAAGGACAGAGGGTCTGAGGACAGAGGGTCTTAGGACAGAGGGTCTGAGGACAGAGGGTCTGAGGATAGAGGGTCTGAGGACAGAGGGTCTGAGGATAGAGGGTCTGAGGACAGAGGGTCTGAGGACAGAGGGTCTGTTCTGACCCAGTGATAAAGTCCATACTTCAGTACCTCTGGGTGGAGGTGCGGTGTGTGACGGGAGAGCAGCAGCAATAGCAGACGCAACCTTATGCTGAGTCAAAGACAGATTATTAGGATCTGATGTTTAAGTTTATGTTACATTTTGTTTTGCTGGAAATAAACGTTGAAAAGCAACAGAACCGTCAGTGGGTTTTGTTCTGCGCGTCTGACGCGGCTTCCCAGCCCACGCTCTGCACGAGGCTTCCCAGCCCACGCTCTGCACGAGGCTTCCCAGCCCACGCTCTGCACGAGGCTTCCCAGCCCACGCTCTGCACGAGGCTTCCCAGCCCACGCTCTGCACGAGGCTTCCCAGCCCACGCTCTGCACGAGGCTTCCCAGCCCACGCTCTGCACGAGGCTTCCCAGCCCACGCTCTGCACGAGGCTTCCCAGCCCACGCTCTGCACGAGGCCGAGAACACTCACTGCTGAGGTGACAAGACACACCTTTTGGGGTTTTAGCCACTACAATTATTCAATGTCGAGCTGTGACTGGAAACACGAGGACTATTGGAGGATCAATAGCGATTCCGCCTCTGATGAAGCGGAATCGCCAGCTGTTAAAAACATGGATGAGGCTGCAAAAAAAAAAAAACTGTTGAAATAATACCTCCGTTAAAAATGGCAGGTTACTCTGAGACCTGCGTAATCCACTCGAAGTCCTGTAACTTTTCCTTTGCACGCCACGCTGTTCCGTCTCTTCTCTCTCCGACGCGTTGCCATGGCAGCTCCTGATGCAACCTCTCCCACGTTGCTTCGTGGGCCGGGGCGGTGGACCCGGTTGGTCCCGCGGAGAATCCCCGTTTCCTCATGTCACATGCTGCTTCTTGTGCGGATCCATAGAGCTTCGGTCCGTCGTCCCAGTGGATTCTCATTTTAGTGAGAGGAGTTTGAAACGGGTCCCTCTCTCCTTCAGAAGCTTCTGAATTCCGCTGGAAGCTTTGTGTTTCTGAACCACTTCTGTTGCATAATCATGGTCACATGTCAGCGGCCGCCCCTCCACCACGATTTTCTTTTGCCAAACTTTCTTCAGGACCATCTCTTTAACCGTGAATTCCAAAAAATGTACAATCATAGATCGCGGTGGCGAGTTGCAGTTCGGTTTTTGGGCCGTGTGTGTGTGTGTGTGTGTGTGTGTGGGTGTGTGTGTGTGTGTGTGTGTGTGTGTTGGATTTGCAGGTTGATATTTGGAGGCAGTTCTCAAATATGTACACCGTCTGCTCCGTTGTGAGCAGACGGTGTACATATTTGAGAACACAGTCTCCTTCTTTATCCTCGGGTATTCCAAAGATACGAATGTGTTAGGGACAGAGCGCCTCCTTCACCTCCATATTCCACGTCTCTGTTTCCACGATCCGACCCTCTGCCTCGGCGATTCGAGATCCTTGTGCTTGTAAAGTTGTAGTGTTGGCAGAGAGTAGTTGGTACCTTTCTCGCTTAAGCTCGCTGATTTAACGTCCTCCGTGACTTGCTCCTTGAGCGTGGTTAAGTCCTTTTTCATTTCGGTTTTGAGGTCGCGTATTTCTTTGCTAATTGACTCGAGCCCCAACCGCATTGTCGAGGTTATCGAGTTAGCTTCAGCAGGTTGCACCTGTTCTTCGTTGGTGTTCTGCTCCATTGTTTTAGAATTGTGTCCTTTCTGTTGGTCTCGTCTTTCCTTACCTCGAGTAACAACTCCCCCACTCATCAGGCTTTACTGTAACGTGTGTTTTAATTAGAAATCTAAACAAATTGTACAGTGTATGTTTTGAAAATAGTAAACATCTAAATCTGTTGTGTTCTGTGTATACTCAAGTTTATGACATTTTGAAAATGTCATAAGCTGTGTTAAACTCAATAATATGGTGTTTGAATATTCTACAGTCTAGGTTGGACGACTATTGCATAAAGTGTCTTATCTTAAATGTTGAAACCACATGTAATCTTGTGTATCATGAAGTATGTGTCCATCGATAACACTCGCAAATAATAGTAATTCTGCCTAAAATGCGCTATTGTTGTATTTATTACCACCAGCCGAGTGCGCTGTTGTAATTTTCAATTTCATCCACTAGAGGTAGCTAATATTCTTAAAAATACCTTTGAGATGGGAAGAAAAGTTACAATATTGATCAAACAATTGCACAAAACCGCCAAAACACATTTTCCAGCAGAAATACTTCAAAAATCAGATTGGACCTTTAGAAAATACAATAATCCTTCCCTTCAATATCCAAACTCCAACAGTATAGATCACCTGATTTCGCTTTCTAGTTCCAACTGTGACAAGAAGTATGATTTGTTCTTCACGAGATGGAGGTCAGAGAAGAGCCTCGTGGTGAAACCAGCTGCATGAGAGCCTCGTGGTGAAACCAGCTGCATGAGAGCCTCGTGTGGTGAAACCAGCTGCATGAGAGCCTCGTGGTGAAACCAGCTGCATGAGAGCCTCGTGTGGTGAAACCAGCTGCATGAGAGCCTCGTGGTGAAACCAGCTGCATGAGAGCCTCGTGTGGTGAAACCAGCTGCATGAGAGCCTCGTGGTGAAACCAGCTGCATGAGAGCCTCGTGGTGAAACCAGCTGCATGAGAGCCTCGTGGTGAAACCAGCTGCATGAGAGCCTCGTGGTGAAACCAGCTGCATGAGAGCCTCGTGGTGAAACCAGCTGCATGAGAGCCTCGTGGTGAAACCAGCTGCATGAGAGCCTCGTGGTGAAACCAGCTGCATGAGTGCCTCGTGGTGAAACCAGCTGCATGAGTGCCTCGTGGTGAAACCAGCTGCATGAGAGCCTCGTGGTGAAACCAGCTGCATGAGAGCCTCGTGGTGAAACCAGCTGCATGAGAGCCTCGTGGTGAAACCAGCTGCATGAGAGCCTCGTGGGTGAAACCAGCTGCATGAGAGCCTCGTGGTGAAACCAGCTGCATGAGAGCCTCGTGGTGAAACCAGCTGCATGAGTGCCTCGTGGTGAAACCAGCTGCATGAGAGCCTCGTGGTGAAACCAGCTGCATGAGAGCCTCGTGGTGAAACCAGCTGCATGAGAGCCTCGTGGTGAAACCAGCTGCATGAGAGCCTCGTGGTGAAACCAGCTGCATGAGAGCCTCGTGGTGAAACCAGCTGCATGAGAGCCTCGTGGTGAAACCAGCTGCATGAGAGCCTCGTGTGGTGAAACCAGCTGCATGAGAGCCTCGTGTGGTGAAACCAGCTGCATGAGAGCCTCGTGGTGAAACCAGCTGCATGAGAGCCTCGTGTGGTGAAACCAGCTGCATGAGAGCCTCGTGTGGTGAAACCAGCTGCATGAGTGCCTCGTGGGTGAAACCAGCTGCATGAGAGCCTCGTGGTGAAACCAGCTGCATGAGAGCCTCGTGGTGAAACCAGCTGCATGAGAGCCTCGTGGTGAAACCAGCTGCATGAGAGCCTCGTGGTGAAACCAGCTGCATGAGAGCCTCGTGGTGAAACCAGCTGCATGAGAGCCTCGTGGTGAAACCAGCTGCATGAGAGCCTCGTGTGGTGAAACCAGCTGCATGAGAGCCTCGTGGTGAAACCAGCTGCATGAGAGCCTCGTGTGGTGAAACCAGCTGCATGAGAGCCTCGTGTGGTGAAACCAGCTGCATGAGAGCCTCGTGTGGTGAAACCAGCTGCATGAGAGCCTCGTGTGGTGAAACCAGCTGCATGAGAGCCTCGTGGTGAAACCAGCTGCATGAGAGCCTCGTGGTGAAACCAGCTGCATGAGTGCCTCGTGGTGAAACCAGCTGCATGAGAGCCTCGTGGTGAAACCAGCTGCATGAGAGCCTCGTGGTGAAACCAGCTGCATGAGAGCCTCGTGGTGAAACCAGCTGCATGAGAGCCTCGTGGTGAAACCAGCTGCATGAGAGCCTCGTGGTGAAACCAGCTGCATGAGAGCCTCGTGGTGAAACCAGCTGCATGAGTGCCTCGTGGTGAAACCAGCTGCATGAGTGCCTCGTGTGGTGAAACCAGCTGCATGAGAGCCTCGTGGTGAAACCAGCTGCATGAGAGCCTCGTGTGGTGAAACCAGCTGCATGAGAGCAAACAAAGGAGTGCTTTGAATTTGCATTTCACAAAATGGCGACTGCCCTGTGTTTGTTTGTCAACATGAGGTAAAAACAAGATGGCAACTGATTATATATTTTTTATTTATTTGTTAACTAAAAATAAATTAAAAAAACACCTTGAATTTCAGGCGTGGCGCGGGGCTCCGTTGGCAAGGCGCAGCGCCCGCCAAGACAATGGTAGGGGAAACACGGCGTGTATTGTTAGCATCTGGTGCTAGCTAGCTGCGCTAACGTAACATTGTACGAGAAGTCAGCACCCTCAGCACAGATAGTGCGCAACATGATTGCCGCGTCCAGGCAGCTCCCGTTCGAGCATATGCCTTGAGTTGCACATAGCTCTAACGATCCATCACAGTGTCTCTCCGTACACACACACACACACACACACACACACACACACACACACACACACACTTTGTATTGTATGAGAAGTTCCGGGTTGTTGTGTTTAATATTCAGGAGAATATTTGTCATTGTTCAAATGGTAATAAACAAACATTAGCATAAAGCATATTTGTCCGCTCATATGTTGATAAGAGTATTAAAAACTTGAGAGATATCCCTCTCAGGTACATTTAGAACAGATAGAAAAATGTGCGATTAATCGCGATTAAATATTGTAATCGACTGACAGCCCTAATACTTATGTAACGTTCCTGTTCTCTGCAGACGTGCAGCTGGCTGAAGGAGGTGGTCCCCAGCAGGAGGAGCCCCCACCCCACATCAAAGAGGAAGAGGAGGAGGAGGAGGAGATAAAGCCCACCTTCACTCCTGTCCCTGTGAAGAGTGAAGATGATGAAGAGGAGCCTCAGTCCTCTCATCTTCATCAAAGAGACACTGTGGCACCAGATGGAGAGGACTGTGGAGCACCAGGACCAGCCAGGAACCAGGATCCAGTTCCAGGGTTAGAACCCATCAGTGAGGAGGACTCCCTGGACTCCTCTGAGACTGACGACAGTGACTGGTCTTTCCCAGACGAGGCTCAGTCGGGGGTCGGGGCCCCGAACAGGGACGCTCCGGAGAGCGATGTGGGGTCGTCTCACAAAGAGAGGCCATTCCCCTGCTCCTTCTGCGGGAAGAGATTCAGCCTGAAGGGGAACCTGAACCGGCACGTCAGAGACCACACGGGCGAGAGACCTTTCCCCTGCACCGGCTGCAACAAGACCTTCAAAGACAGCGGCTCTCTGACGGCCCACAGGAGGATCCACACCGGAGAACAGCCCTACAGCTGCCTGTTGTGCGGGAAGAGCTTCAGCGGCCTGGGGAACATGACCCGGCACATGAGGATCCACACCGGAGAGAAACCTTTCGAATGCTCCGTCTGCAGCAAGAGCTTCCACAGCAAGGAGCACCTGAACCGACACATGAAGTTCCACACAGGGGAGAAACCCTTCGAATGCTCCGTCTGCAGCAAGAGCTTCCATGTCAAGGACCACCTGAACCGACACATGAAGTTCCACACAGGGGAGAAACCCTTCGAATGCTCCCTCTGCAGCAAGAGCTTCCACGTCAAGGAGCACCTGAACCGACACATGAAGTTCCACACAGGGGAGAAACCCTTCAGCTGCTCTGTCTGTGGAAAGGGCTGCGTGGAGAAGACAGACCTGAAGAAACACATGAAGGTCCACACTGGAGAGAAACCCTTCCGCTGCTCCGTCTGCGGGCAGTGCTGCGCTGAGAAGGGGGACCTGACCAAACACATGAGGGTCCACACAGGGGAGAAACCCTTTAGCTGCACTGTCTGCGGGAAGGGCTGCGCCCGGAAGGCCTGCCTGACAATCCACATGAGGGTCCACACCGGAGAGAAACCCTTCAGCTGCTCTGTCTGCGGGAAGTGCTTCGCTAAGAAGGGGTACCTGACCAAACACATGAAGGTCCACACAGGGGAGAAACCCTTCAGCTGCACCGTCTGCGGGATGAGATGCACCCAGAGGGGCAGCCTGAAGCTCCACATGAGGTTCCACACCAGAGAGAAACCCTTCAGCTGCTCCGTCTGCGGGAAGAGCTTCGCCGTCACCGGACGCCTGAAGAGGCACCTGAGGCTGCATGAGGCTGGAGGGCAACAGGAAGTAGTAGAGGGTGATTCACATTCAGCTGGAGACCAACAGGAAGTAGAACCTCTCTGTGGTTCTGGAGGCAGCGATGCCCCCCCTCGGCTGTCGGCGATCAAAGGACAGAAAGAGACGGTAAATGAACCAGGGCACTCTGGAGAAAGATGTAAGGTTGGAGAAGTAGTTATTTAACTTTATCTGGCTCTGTATGATTAAAAGCAGCACGATCATTGACCCGACGCAGTCCCCCGTCGTTGTTGTTGTTGTTGTTGCTGTGAACTTCATGACGCAGCACCTGTCGGGCTCTGAGCGGTGAAAACACACATGAGGCTACAGAGAAGAACCGGTTCGGAACCAGAAGAGCATGGAGCTGGAATTCAATGATATTCAAGTCTCTCTCACCACGTGCTCAGCAGCTTCAGAGGAGAGATGGAGAGCAGAGCCTGAAGTCGTCCTCCAGCAGAGCAACATGAATATATAATAAAACAGATCAAATAGTGAAGAGAATGTGTTGAGACGAGCAAGTTAATAAAATAACATAGAAATAGAGTCTGTGTACAAGAACATGGAATATGGAGATGCTTATCAAGATGCAGCCAGATGGATGTTCCTCACAGAGTTCAGGAGGTTAACAGTCCAACCCAGTCTCATAAAAAAACGTGTAATAACTACGTTGGTCCACAACGTAGGACGTTGTATTTCTACAAAAACGCCTCTGAAATTGTAAGATGCCTACGTTTTTTTTCACCATTCATTCCAATGGCTAGCGTCTACGTCACGTGATCTTCACATTTCTCCCTGCAGAAAAAAAAAACATGGCCGAACTTCGTTTTATTCTCGGTGTAAAATGCCTGTTTTAAAGTTACTTTGGCGATTAAAATGCGTTTTGATGCGAGAAATATGAGTTGTTATTTCAGAGTTCAACAGTCGTGTGTGTGTGTGTGTGTGTGTGTGTGTGTGTGTGTGTGTGTGTGTGTGTGTGTGTGTGTGTGTGGTTCTTGGTGCCCTGTTTACCCACAAGGCCGCGGGCTCGTATCACCTCCACGTCCAGACGCTCCTTCCCATCCCGATCTGAATATCACCTGACCACCAGCGGCCAATTAGAGCGCCTCGTTACGTGATGTTACAGTTATTAACCAATATGAATAATGAGTAAATATAAACACTAATATATAACTAATGAGTTAAAATAGACACTTATATATAAATATAACTCTTGTATTGTGTAAATATAAACACTTGAACATCAGGTGTGTTTATAGAGATGAAGGCCTGTGATTGGCTGTTACCCATGGGGGGCGTGGCCAGCGTCTGCCTCCCGGCCAGCTGGGCGGGGCCGAGGTTCTCCAGGAAGCCAGAGAAGTGTTTATCTGCTGCTAGCTTCACTCCTGGGAAGATCAGCCTGAGGGAACATCACTGCGCTGTGAAGAGGCTCCTTTAAAGCGGGCCATCGTGCTATATCTGAAAGACATACTGATGAACAGATCAGCCGTTGCAGCCACGCCTTACTGCTCAAACCCCTCTTTTTAATCCCTGCTAGAGAAACGCGGATCTTGGGTCCTTAGCTTGAAATAAAATAAAGAGGAGGCGGAGCTAATGCCTGATCAGAATTCTACCGGAGATAAAGTTAAATTCTGCTGTGATAAAGCGCCATCCTGTTCTAAACCACATCAAGGATTATCTCTGAAACAGTACGGAGCTCAAAACATTTTCTATAAACACAAAATAACCATTTATCTCAAATATTGTTCACAAATCTGAAAAAACTTCTCCTTTGCCGAGAGAATCCATCCCACCTCTCAGGTGTGGCATATCAAGATGCTGATCAGACAGCATGATTATTGCACAGCTGTGCCTTAGGCTGGCCACAATAAAAGGCCACTCTGAAACGTGCAGTTTTGCTTTATTGGGGGGGTCTGGGGGGGTCCGAAAACCAGTCAGTATCTGGTGTGACCACCATGTGCCTCACGCAGTGCAACACATCTCCGTGGCATAGAGTTGATCAGGTTGGTGATCGTGGCCTGTGGAATGTTGGTCCTCTCCTCTTCAATGGCTGCCAAGCTGCTGGATATTGGCAGGAGCTGGAACACGCTGTCGTATACGCCGATCCAGAGCATCCCAAACATGCTCAATGGGTGACATGTCCGGTGAGTATGCTGGCCATGCAGAACTGGGATGTGTTCAGCCTCCAGGAATTGTGTACAGATCCTTGCAACATGGGGCCGTGCATCATCATGCTGCAGCATGAGGTGATGGTCGTGGATGAATGGCACAACAATGGGCCTCAGGATCTCGTCACGGTATCTCTGTGCATTCACAATGCCATCAATAAAATGCACCTGTGTTCGTCGTCCATACGCCTGCCCATACCATAACCCCACCACCACCACGGGCCACTCGATTCACAACATTGACATCAGAAAACCGCTCACCCACACGACGCCATACACGCTGTCTGCCATCTGCCCTGAACAGTGAAAACCGGGACTCATCCGTGAGTCATGGCACCATATCACCCCGGTCCTCAAAGAACTACACTGGCTTCCCGTTACTCACCGCATCCACTACAAACTCCTGGTCCTCACCTACAAAGCCCTCCACCATCTGGCCCCCCCCTACCTCACTGACCTCCTCATCCCATCCTCCCCGGACCCTCAGATCCACCTCGGCCGGCCTGCTTTCCACCCCCACTGCCAATCTCCGGAGCTTTGGAGACAGAGCCTTCTCTGTGGCCGCCCCAAAGCTCTGGAACTCCCTCCCCCAAGACCTCCGTGAGTCCGAGTCCCTCACTCTGTTCCAGTCCCGCCTCAAAGCCCACCTCTTCACCTCTCTCTATCCGTAAGACCCCCCCCCCCCTCCTGACTGCCACTGTGCTTTGTTTTGTCGTTTTTTCTTAGTCTGCTGTCTACCTGCCCCAGTCTATCTACCCCCCCCCCCCTCATATTGTAAAGCGTCTTTGGGTATTATAAAAGCGCTATATAAATCTAATATATTATTATTATTATTGTGTGTGTGTAGTGTGTGTGTGTGTGTGTGTGTGTGTGTGTGTGTGTGTGTGTGTGTGTGTGTGTGGTGTGTGTGA